>NC_057812.1:260335513-260456896 GCF_018294505.1 Triticum aestivum | reverse complement strand
GGCGCACCAAATGTCGGATTTCGGGTTCCGGCAAAACCCTTGAGGTTCGAACACTGGGGTGCGCACAAAGATCTCTCCCCCTCTCTAGCTCACACACTCTATGATCTCACGGCCTAGCTCGACGAACCCAAAGAACATAAGACACAAGATTTATACTGGTTCGGGCCACCATTGTGGTGTAATACCCTACTCTAGTGTGGTGTGGTGGATTGCCTCTTGGGCTGAGGATGAACAGTTACAAGGGAAGAACAGCCTCGCGAGGAGAGGTGTTCTTGTGCTTGGTGAACTTGAGTGGTTGGGGTGCTATGGATTTGATCTAAGTCCGAATCAGATCCCCTCCTGTGGTGGTGGCTATTCCTATTTACAAAGGCCCTGGTCCTCTTCCCAAATATTGAGCGGGAAGGGATCCCACAACGGCTAAATTCGAAGGGAGACAACTAGTACAAGCTATCCTGACAAAAGTAGTCTTCGCCTGCCAAAGGCTCTGGTGGTGACACCGTCTTGGGCTCCACGATGACCTCCGTCCTGCCGTCCTGCTAGTCTTGGTCTTGTTGCACCGATATGGAAACCTTTGCCTGATGCCTCGGGACTCCTCGTCTGCGCTTGCCCCTTTAGCACCCAAGAGGAAACGAGGACACTGCGCGCGCTGGCGCCTGCCTGGTTCCAGTCGTCATGGCTTGCATCACAGGAGCCTCATGAGGTGCCCCTCGCCTTGATCTCTCCACCCCTCGTGAGCCAGCCTGGTGAGGCTGCCCCTGAGGAGGTCTTGCATCATCCGCCTCGCGAGGCTTGGCCCCTCACGAGGGTCTTGAATGCTTGCTAATGAAGATGGGCCGTACGGGGCTGCTGGTGGAGCCACGCTGTGGGCCGCAGGCAGGCAAGTCTGGGGACCCCCATTCCCAGAACACCGACAACGCTCTCCTGAGCTCAGCCAGACCCCTCCTCGCGCTTCACTGGAGCACGACGAGAAGACGACCCGCTGCCACCTTCGAAGCGAGCGCGGCGGTGTGGCAGCTAGTCGTAGCTGCCGCTGCTGGAGCTGTCGCCAGAAGAAGAGTCATCGTAGCTGGACGAGCTATGGTCGGCGCCAACGGCGAGCCCGCCTTCACTCTCATCGCGACCGTCGCCGAGGCTGGGCACCTCACCGCCGTCGTTGTACTCAGGGCAACACCCTACGCGGTGGCCATCTTCCCCGAACACCCTCACATAGAGGGTCGCGTTGCCATCGTACTTGAAGTGGAGGGAGCACCGCCGGCCTAGGCCACATGCGCGGGAAAACGTGTACCAATTGCGGGACAGGGTTGCATTGCCTGCGACGGAGACCTTGACCGAGACCCACGAAGCCTTGCTGCAGTAGTCGTCCGCCTGCAGCCAAAGACCGCCTGGACCCGTGGCTGGCAGCTCACCGGCAAAGAAGCCCGGGAGCTGAAGCCAAGTACTGGCCAGGTTCTCTGACCACACAACGAACTCCGGCAGCACTTCCGTCGAGTGGAAGCGCGGCCGCCGACCATGGCATGCCTCCCTTCATCGACGGGGCTGCCACGACCTGGGCGACTGCCACCACGCGAAGAGGCGCCACCGCGGACACGAGAGGCCGCGGGAGGGGGGGGGGGGTCGTGGTGTGCTTGCAGGGACGGCCGCGCCCCCTCTTGGGCAGCGGTGAGCCAGGCCCCTCCTGGCGAGCCTTCCCCTTCTCTATGGCCGAGAGCCTCTTCGCAGGCACCATGGGTGTCGTTGCCTGCAGTGAAGCAAGGAAGAAGAAGGAGCGAGAGAAGCGAAGGAAGAGATGGGTGAAAGGGGCTCCGCCCCCCTCTTCCCATTTATAGCCAAGGGGAGGCCAACCATCGGCCTCCATGATCTAAGGTAATAATGATCTTTTTCTGCATGCAGCAAGGACTCATCAGGTCGGGCAGTTGCCGAGGTAGCATGGGGAAGCGGAGACGCCCACGTCCAATCAATCGCCACGCTTCAAGCAAGGACATAGGCTGTTGGGGCCCGCGGCGCTCCGCACGTGCCCTTTGGCTTTGCCTCGAAGCCAAGTCCGAGCGCGCCTTGGGCCCGGGGGCTACTGTCGGCGTCATGGGAACGGGGGCCAAGCCTCGTGAGGCGGACGGCACAAGACCTCCTCGGGGGCAGCTTCACCAGGCTGGCTCATGAGGGGCGGAGAGATCAAGGCAAGGGACACCTCATGAGGTTTCTGTGACGCAAGCCATGATGAGTGGAGCCAGGCGGGCCCCAGCGCGCGTAGTGTCCTCGTTTCCTCTTTGGTGCTAAAGAGGCAAGCGCAGGGGAGGAGTCTCGAGGCATCAGGCAAAGGTTTCCATGTCGGTGCAACAGGACCAAAACTAGTTCCATGCCAAGTAGATCCACCAGCCTGCCCAGGACCTCCAGACTATCTCGCTCTCATGGCCGTTCGCGGTCTGGGGGCGGGATATCCTGGGCCCATTCCCTTGAGCGCCGGGAGGCTACCGCTACCTCTACGTCGCTATTGACAAATTCACCAAATGGGCGGAAGTGGAAGCTGTCCGCACCATCTCGGCCGGGTCAGCAGTCAAGTTCATCAAGGGCCTCGTAAGCCGATTTGGGGTCCCTAATCGCATCATCACCGACAACGGCTCGCAGTTCACTAGCAATCTCTTCAAAACGTATTGTGCTAACCTTGGAACGTAGATCTGCTACACCTCCATGGCGCACCACAGGAGCAACGGCCAGGCCAAATGCGCCAATGCGGAGGTCCTGAGGGGTCTCAAGACAAGGACCTTCAAGAAGAAGCTTGAGGCCTGCAGCAGGGGCTGGCACGACGAGCTCCAGTCCGTGTTGTGGTCCATCCGCACCACCACTACCAGGCCGACAGGCGTGACCCCATTCTTCCTCGTCTATGGAGCAGAAGCGGTTCTCCCACACAAGGTCAGGCATCGCTCCGCGCGGGTCCCGGCGTTTGATGAAACGCGGCACGACACCGTATGGGGGATGGATCTCATGTTGGGGGAGGAATGCCACCGAGAAGCCTCGCTTCGAGCTGCGAGGTACCAGCAGGCGCTGCGGCGGTACCACTACCGTAGCGTACACTCCAGGACGCTCAAGGTGGGTGATCTTGTCCTGAGGCGGGTGCTCTCTAGGGAAGGGCTACACAAGCTCTCTTGCCCATGTGGGAGGTCCCATTTCGGGTCGCCCATGTTTCCAGGCCTGGCGCCGCGCTCCCAAAGACACAGGACGGAATCCCCATCCAGAATGCCTGGAACATCCAGCACCTCTGGAAGTTCTACCCATGAAGCAAGGCCCGGTGCCTGTGAAGCAAGGCCCAGTGCCTGTGAAGAATCTCCGCTCGTGACACTCTCATGTAATAATGAGTAGGCCTGTACACACCCCGGAGTCTCAGGAGTGCCGCCCTCGGGCCTCGGGGGCTCCCTCCCACGCCTAGTGGTAGCACTTAGCTCTGCGCTGGTGAGAAGACAAGAAGACCAGACTAGGTGCCGGATGCGGCTTTTCATTTGCTTTCCGTAGTTGGTTGCCCCCTCTTTTGAGTGAGAATTTGCTTTCTCGTGTTCCTTGCTGGCCTGGTTCCATTGTCCTTGTTGCCTCCTTTTCTGCCCTCGGTTCCTCGTTTCTGACCCGTCCTCTCCCTCGCGTGCCTCGCGAGGGGGCTGGACAGGCGCCTTGATATGTACATTTTGCATCATGCTTTTATATCGATATTTATTGCATAATGGGATGTTATTACACATTATGTCACAATACTTATGCCTATTCTCTCTTATTTTACAAGGTTTACATAAAGAGGGAGAATGCCGGCAGCTGGGATTCTGGGCTGGAAAAGGAGCAAATATTAGAGACCTATTCTGCATAGCTCCAAAAGTCCTGAAACTTCACGGAAGTTATTTCCAGAATATATAAAAAATACTGAGCGCAAGAAGTACCAGAGGGGGCCATCCACCAGCCACGAGGGCAGGGGACACGCCCTACCCCCTTGGGCGCGCCCCTGCCTCATGGCCCCCCTAGTGGCCCTCCGATGCCCATCTTCTGCTATATGGAGTCTTTTGTCGAGAAAAAAAAATCATAAGCAAGCTTTTGGGACAAGACTCCGCCGCCACGAGGCGGAACCTTGGCAGAACCAATCTAGGGCTCCGACGGAGCTGTTCTGCCAGGGAAACTTCCCTCCGAGAGGGGGAAATCATCACCATCGTCATAACCAATGATCCTCTCATCGGGAGGGGGTCAATCTCCATCAACATCTTCACCAGCACCATCTCAAACCCTAGTTCATCTCTTGTATCCAATCTTTATATCCAAACCTCAGATTGGTACCTGTGGGTTGCTAGCAGTGTTAATTACTCCTTGTAGTTGATGCTAGTTGGTTTACTTGGTGGAAGATCATATGTTCAGATCCATTATGAATATTAATACCCCTCTGATTATGAACATGAATATGCTTTGTGAGTAGTTACGTTTGTTCCTGAGGACATGGGAGAAGTCTTGCTATTAGTAGTCATGTGAATTTGGTATTCGTTCGATATTTTGATGAGATGTATGTTGTCATCCCTCTAGTGGTGTCATGTGAACGTCGACTACATGACACTTCACCATTGTTTGGGCCTAGAGGGAGGCATTGGGAAGTAATAAGTAGATGATGGGTAGCTAGAGTGACATAAGCTTAAACCCTAGTTTATGCGTTGCTTCGTAAGGGGCTGATTTGGATCCATATGTTTCATGCTATGGTTAGGTTTACCTTAATACTTCTGTTGTAGTTGCGGATGCTTGCAATGGGGGTTAATCATAAGTGGGATGCTTGTCCAAGTAAGGACATCACCCAAGCACCGGTCCACCCACATATCAAATTATCAAAGTACCGAACGCGAATCATATGAACGTGATGAAAACTAGGTTGACGATAATTCCCATGTGTCCTCGGGAGCGCTTTACTTCATATAAGAGTTTGTCCAGGCTTGTCCTTTGCTACAAAAAGGATTGGGCCATCTTGCTGCACCTTATTTACTTTTATTACTTGCTACTCGTTACAAATTACCTGATCACAAAACTATCTGTTACCAATAATTTCAGTGCTTGCAGAGAATACCTTGCTGAAAACCGCTTATCATTTCCTTCTAATCCTCGTTGGGTTCGACACTCTTACTTATCGAAAGGACTACGATAGATCCCCTATACTTGTGGGTCATCAAGACTCTTTTCTGGCGCCGTTGCTGGGGAGTGAATCGTCTTTGGTAGGTGGATTTTGGTAAGGAAAAATTTATATAGTGTGTTGAAATTTACTGTCACTTGTTACTATGGAAAGTAATCCTTTGAGGGGCTTGTTCGGGGTATCTTTACCCCGACCGGTAGAGAAAATAGTTGCTCCTCAACCTACTGGACCTACTAAAAATGAAAATGTTTACTTCGAAATTCCTTCGGGTATGATAGAGAAACTGCTAGCTAATCCTTTTGCAGGAGATGGAACATTGCATCCCGACTTACACTTAATCTATGTGGATGAAGTTTGTGGATTATTTAAGCTTGTAGGTATGCCCGATGATGTTATCAAGAAGAAGGTCTTCCCTTTATCTTTGAAGGGAGATGCATTGACATGGTATAGGCTATGTGATGATATGGGATCATGGGACTACAAACGGTTGAAATTGGAATTCCATCAGAAGTTTTATCCTATGCATCTTGTTCATCGTGATCGTAATTATATATATAATTTTTGGCCTCACGAAGGAGAAAGCATCGCTCAAGCTTGGGGGAGGCTTAAGTCAATGTTATATTCATTCCCCAATCATGAGCTCTCAAGAGAAATGATTATTCAAAACTTGTATGCTCGGCTTTCTGACAACAATCGCTCCATGCTCGATACTTCTTGTACTGGTTCCTTTATGATGAATACTATTGAATTCAAATGGAATTTATTGGAGGGAATTAAACGCAACTCTGAAAATTGGGATCTCGACGAATGTAAGGAGTCAGGTATAACACCTAAGTTTGATTGCGTTAAATCTTTTATGTATACCGATGTTTTCTGTAAATTTAGCACTAAATATGGGCTTGACTCTGAGATAGTAGCTTCTTTTTGTGAATCATTTTCTACTCATGTTGATCTCCCTAAGGAGAAGTGGTTTAAATATAATCCTCCCATTGAAGTAAAAGTAGTTGCACCTATTAAAGTTGAAGAAAAGACTATCACTTATAATGATCCTGTTGTTCCTGTTAGAATAAAGGATCATGCTAAAGCTTCAACTGTAGTCAACAAAAGTAATATTAGGACACACAAACCCCCTGAGCAAGTTAAAGTTGAACCTAATATTGCTATGTTTAAAGATCTCTTGGCCGATAATATTGATGCGCATGTTATTTACTTTTGTGATGAAGCTGCTAGAATTGCTAGGCCTGATACTAAAAATAAACATAGACCTGTTGTGGGCATGCCTGTTATTTCTGTTAAAATAGGAGATCATTGCTATCATGGCTTATGTGATATGTGTTCTAGTGCTAGTGCAATACCTCATTCCTTATACAAAGAAATTATGCATGATATTGCACCTGCTGAGATAGAAGAGATTGATGTTACAATTAAGCTTGCCAATAGAGATACTATTTCACTAGTTGGGATTGTTAGAGATGTTGAAGTCTTGTGTGGGAAAGTTAAATATCCTGCTGATTTTCTTGTTCTTGGTTCCCCACAAGCTAGCTTTTCTCCCATTATATTTGGTAGACCCTTCTTAAATACTGTTAATTCTAGGATAGACTGCAAAAAGGATGTTGTTACTATTGGTTTGGGTGATATGTCTCATGAGTTTAATTTTTCTAAATTTTGTAGACAACCCCGTGATGAAGAATTGCCTAGCAAAGATGAGATTATTAGTCTTGCTTCTATTGTTGTGCCTCCTAATGATCCTTTAGAACTATATTTGCTAGACCATGAGAATGATATGTTTATGAATGAAAGAAGGGAAATAGATGAAGTGTTCTTTAAACAAGGACCCATTCTGAAACACAATTTGCCTGTTGAAATCCTAGGGGATCCTCCTCCACCCAAGGGTGATCCCGTGTTTGAGCTTAAACCATTACCTGATACTCTTAAATAGGCTTATCTTGATGAAAAGAAGATATATCCTGTTATTATTGGTGCTAACTTTTCAGAGCATGAAGAAGAAAAATTATTGAGAACTCTGAAGAAGCACTGTGCTGCTATTGGATATACTCTTGATGATCTTAAGGGCATTAGTCCCACTCTATGTCAACACACAATAAATTTGGAGAAAGACGCCAAACCAGTTATTGATCACCAACGACGGCTGAATACTAATATGAAAGAAGTGGTAAGAAAGGAAATTTATCCCGTTGCTGATAGTTAGTGGGTAAGTCATGTCCATTGTGTCCCTAAGAAGGGAGGTATTACCGTTGTCCTAATGATAAAGATGAATTGATTCCGCAAAGAATTATTACAGGTTATAGGATGGTAATTGATTTCTGCAAATTAAATAAGGCTACTAAAAAAGATCATTACTCCTTACCTTTTATTGATCAAATGCTAGAAAGATTATCCAAACAAACACATTTTTGCTTTCTAGATGGTTACTCCGGGTTTTTTCAAATACCCGTGTCAGCTGATGATCAAGCAAAGACCACTTTTACTTGCCCTTTCGGTACTTTTGCTTATAGACGTATGCCTTTTGGTTTATGTAATGCACTACCTTTCAAAGATGCATGATGGCTATATTCTCTGACTTTTGTGAAAATATTTGTGAGGTTTTTGTGGACAATTTCTCCGTTTATGGACCCTTTTTTGATGATTGCTTGAGCAACCTTGATCGAGTTTTGCAGAGATGTGAAGAAACTAATCTTGTCTTGAACTGGGAGAAATGCCACTTTATGGTTAATGAAGGTATTGTCTTGGGGCATAAAATTTCTGAAAGAGGCATTGAAGTTGATAAAGCTAAAGTTGATGCTATTGAAAAGATGCCATGTCCCAAGGACATTAAAGGTATAAGAAGCTTCCTCAGTCATGCTGGTTTTTATAGGAGGTTCATTAAGGACTTCTCAAAAATTTCTCGGCCTTTGACTAATCTATTACAAAAAGATATTCCTTTTGTCTTTGATGATGATTGTGTAGAAACATTTGAAATACTTAAGAAAGAATTGATTTCTGCACCTATTGTTCAGCCACCTAATTGGAATTTACCCTTTGAAATTATGTGTGATGCTAGTGATTATGCTGTAGGTGTTGTTCTAGGGCAAAGAGTTGATAAGAAATTAAATGTTATTCAATATGCTAGTAAAACTCTAGACAATGCCCAGAGAAATTATGCTACTACTGAAAAATAATTTTTAGCAGTTCTTTTTGCTTGTGATAAGTTCAGACCTTATATTGTAGATTCTAAAGTAACTATTCACACTGATCATGCTGCTATTAAATACCTTATGGAAAAGAAAGATACTAAACCTAGACTTATTAGATGGGTTGTCCTGCTACAAGAATTTGATTTGCATATTATTGATAGAAAGGGAGCTGAGAACCCTGTTGCAGATAACTCGTCTAGGTTAGAGAATGTTCTTGATGACCCACTACCTATTGATGATAGCTTTCCTTATGAACAATTAAATGTCATAAATGCTTCTCGTACTCCTCCATGGTATGCTGATTATGCTAATTATATTGTTGCTAAATTTATACCACCTAGTTTCACATACCAGCAAAATAAAAAGTTCTTCCATGATTTGAGACATTACATTTGGGATGACCCACATCTTTATAAAGAAGGAGTAAATGGTATTATTAGACGTTGTGTACCTGAGCATGAACATGAACAGATCCTACTCAAGTCTCACTCCGAGGCTTATGGAGGACACCATGCTGGAGATAGAACTGCACACAAGGTATTGCAATCCGGTTTTTTATTGGCCTACTCTCTTCAAGGATGCCCATAAGTTTGTCTTGTCTTGTGATGAATGTCAAAGAATTAGTAATATTAGTAGACGTCAAGAAATGCCTATGAATTATTCACTTGTTATTGAACCATTTGATGTTTGGGGATTTGATTATATGGGACCTTTTCCTTCCTCTAACGGGTATACACATATTTTAGTTGCTGTTGATTACGTTACTAAGTGGGTAGAAGCTATTCCAACTAGTAGTGTTGATCATAACACCTCTATTAAGATGCTTAAAGAAGCTATTTTCCCGAGGTTTGGAGTCCTAGATATTTAATGACTAATGGTGGTTCACATTTTATTCATGGTGCCTTTCGTAAAATGCTTGCTAAGTATGATGTTAATCACAGAATTGCATCTCCTTATCACCCACAGTCTAGTGGTCAAGTAGAATTGAGTAATAGAGAGCTCAAATTAATTTTGCAAAAGACTATTAATAGATCTAGAAAGAATTGGTCCAAGAAACTTGATGATGCATTATGGGCCTATAGAACTGCATATAAAAATCCTATGGGTATGTCTCCGTATAAAATGGTTTATGGTAAAGCATGTCACTTACCTCTTGAATTAGAACATAAGGCATATTGGGCTATTAAAGAGCTCAACTATGACTTCAAACTTGCTGGTGAGAAGAGGCTTTTTGACATTAGCTCACTTGATGAATGGAGAACCCAGGCTTATGAAAATGCCAAGCTGTTTAAAGAAAAAGTTAAAAGATGGCATGATAAAAGGATACAAAAGCGTGAGTTCAATGTAGGTGATTATGTATTGTTATACAACTCTCGTTTAAGATTTTTTGTAGGCAAAATCCTCTCTAAATGGGAAGGTCCTTACGTTATCGAGGAGGTCTATTGTTCCGGTGCCATAAAAATCAACAACTTCGAAGGCACAAATCCAAAGGCGGTGAACGGTCAAAGAATCAAACATTATATCTCAGGTAATCCCATAAATGTAGAAACCAATATGATTGAAATTGTAACCCCGGAGGAATACATAAGGGACACTTTCCGGAACATTTCCGACTTCGAAAAGGTATAGGTACGTGGTACGGTAAGTAAACCGACTCCAAAACAGTTCTAATGGCAATATTTCTTCGTTTTGGAATACATAAAAAAATAGGAAAATAAGAAGCAGACTGGAAAGGACACGGGGCTTCCACGTGGGTGGAGGGCGCGCCCTACCCCCTGGGCGCGCCCCCCTGCATCGTGGGCACCTCGTGTGCTCTCCGGACCCCGTTTTCTTGCATGATACTTCTTTTAGTCGGTAAAAATTCATTATATAATCTCCCGAAGGTTTTTACCACCGTATCACGCAAATATCTCTTGTCTTTGTTTCGAGGTGTCCTGCTGCAGATTTGAGCAACATGTCGTCCTAGGATTCAGATGGAGAGAGCTATGTGGTTGATTACATTGCAGATCCTAAGGTCTATGGGGATGTGGAGCATTGTGGTTGGACTATGGAAGAAGAAGAGGACTATGAACATAAGGGAAAGGAGGAGATGAGGTCAGATGAAGATGAAGTCCCACTACCTCAACCTGGGGACATGCATGTGGAGTTCAAAAAGTCAAGCCTCCCAGATAGAGCAAAGAAACCTAAGATCAAGTTTATCCCTTTTCGCCTCTTGCAGGAAAACAAACATGAATTATGCAAGAAGATATTAAGCCTTGAGCAGGAGATATCTGAGGGATCATTTTTTTCCTCAAGCACAATTTAAGGAAGAAGCCTATGCTATCAACAAAACCAACACCCTCTTCACCGACAAAGAAGAACTGAGCATCGGGTATGTGCACTCCCCTTGGCAACTGCCAAGCTTGGGGGAGTGCCCCGGTATCGTATCACCATCACAACTTTAATCTTTACCGTTTTTCTTAGTTCGATCCTTTTGGTAATATCTTGATCTAGTAGAATAAAGTTCTAGTATGATCTAGTTGCGGGTTTTGCTTTATGATCCCTCTATGTAATCGAGTCCGCGAGCTATATAATAAAGATTAGTGTTGATTCAAGGGCTTGATTATTTTGCTATGATCTTGAGGGAATAAAATAAGAGAAGAAATAAAAAGAAACAAAGAGATCATATGGATCTTATGGAGAGTAATGAGCTCACATATAAAGAGTATGATGAATAAAAGTTGTTGAGAGTTGACAAACATAGTTTTGGTCATCATTGCAATTAATATGAAGTAATAAAGAAAGAGAGGTTCACATATAAATATACTATCTTGGACATCTTTTATGATTGTGAGCACTCATTAAAGTATGATATGCTAAAGAGTTGACGTTGGACAAGGAAGACAACATAATGGGTTATGTTTTCTTACATCTGAGATAAATTATATTGTCATGGATCATCCAACATGTTGAGCTTGTCTTTCCCTCTCTTGCTAGCCAATTGCTTTGCACCAAGTAGAGATACTACTTGTGCTTCCAAATATCCCTAAACCTAGTTTTGCCAAGAGAGTCCACCATATCTACCTATGGATTGAGTAAGATCCTTCAAGTAAGTTGTCATTGTTGCAAGCAATAAAAATTGCTCTCTAAATATGTATGACTTATTAGTGCGGAGAAAATAAGCTTTATACGATCTTGTGATATGGAAGAAATAAAAGCGACGGACTGCATAATAAAGGTCCATATCACAAGTGGAAATATAAAGTGATGTTCTCTTGCATTAAGATTTTGTGCATCCAACCATAAAAGCGCATGACAACCTCTGCTTCCCTCTGCGAAGGGCCCATCTTTTAATTTTATCTTCTACCTTACATAAGAGTCATGGTGATCTTCACCTTTCCTTTTTACATTTTATCCTTTGGCAAGCACAATGTGTTGGAAAGATCCTGATATATATAGCTAATTGGATGTGAGTCTTCATGAACTATTATTGTTGACATTACCCTTGAGGTAAAACATTGGGAGGAAAAACTATAAGCCCCTATCTTTCTCTGTGTCCGATTAAAACTCCATACCCATAAATATTGCGTGAGTGTTAGCAATTGTGAAAGACTAAAAGATGGTTGAGTATGTGGATTTGCTGAAAAGCTCTTATATTGACTCTTTCCTATGTTATGATAAATTGCAGTTGCCTCAATGACTGAGAGTAGAGTTTGTTGGTTCTCAATGAAGTTTATGATTCATACTTGAAATTGTGATTGAATTGTTACTTTAGCATAAGAGATCATATGACAATATATATATATATATATATATATATATATATATATATATATATGTTGTTCTAAGAATGATCATGATGTCCTCATGTCCTTATTTTATTTTTATCGACACCTCTATCTCTAAACATGTGGACATATTTTTCGATTTCGGCTTTCGCTTGAGGACAAGCGAGGTCGAAGCTTGGGGGAGTTGATACGTCCATTTTGCATCATGCTTTTATATCAATATTTATTGCATTATGGGCTGTTATTACACATTATGTCACAATACTTATGCCTATTCTCTATTATTTTATAAGGTTTACATAAAGAGGGAGAATGCCGGCAGCTGGGATTATGGGCTGGAAAAGGAGCAAATATTAGAGACCTATTTTGCACAGCTCCAAAAGTCCTAAAACTTCACGGAAGTTATTTCCAGAATATATAAAAAATACTGAGCGCAAGAAGTACCAGAGGGGGGCCATCCACCAGCCATGAGGGTGGGGGGCGCGCCCTACCCCCCTGGGCGCGCCCCCTGCCTCGTGGGCCCCCTGGTGGCCCTCCTACACCCATCTTCTGCTATATGGAGTCTTTCATCAAGAAAAAAAATCATAAGCAAGCTTTCGGGATGAGACTCCGCCGCCATGAGGCGGAACCTTGGCGGAACCAATCTAGGGCTTCGGCGGAGCTGTTCTGCCAGGGAAACTTCCCTCCGGGAGGGGGAAATCATCACCATCATCATCACGAACGATCCTCTCATCGGGAGGGGGTCAATCTCCATCAACATCTTCACCAGCACCATCTCATCTCAAACCCTAGTTCATCTCTTGTATCCAATCTTTTTATCCAAACCTCAGATTGGTACATGTGGGTTGCTAGTAGTGTTGATTACTCCTTGTAGTTGATGTTAGTTGGTTTACTTGGTGGAAGATCATATGTTCAGATCCATTATTCATATTAATACCCCTCCGATTATGAACATGAATATGCTTTGTGAGTAGTTACGTTTGTTCCTGAGGACATGGGAGAAGTCTTGCCATTAGTAGTCATGTGAATTTGGTATTCGTTCGATATTTTGATGAGATGTATGTTGTCATCCCTCTAGTGGTGTCATGTGAACGTCGACTACATGACACTTCACCAGAGTTTGGGCCTAAAGGGAGGCATTGGGAAGTAATAAGTAGATGATGGGTTGCTAGAGTGATAGAAGTTTAAACCCTAGTTTATGCATTGCTTCGTAAGGGGCTGATTTGGATCCATATGTTTAATGCTATGGTTAGGTTTACCTTAATACTTCTGTTGTAGTTGCGGATGCTTGCAATGGGGGTTAATCACAAGTGGGATGCTTGTCCAAGTAAGGACAACACCCAAGCACCGGTCCACCCACATATCAAAGTATCAAAGTACCGAACACGAATCATATGAACATGATGTAAACTATCTTGACGATAATTCCCACGTGTCCTCGGGAGTGCTTTACTTCATATAGGACTTTGTCCAGGCTTGTCTTGAGCTTGCGTTGGTTTTCCCCAAAGAGGAAGGGATGATGCAACAGAGTAGCGTAAGTATTTCCCTCAGTTTTTGAGAACCAAGGTATCAATCCAGTAGGAGCCCACGCTCAAGTCCCTCGTACCTGCACAAAGCAATAGCTACTCGCAACCAACACGATTAGGGGTTGTCAAGCCCTTCACAGTCACTTACGAGAGTGAGATCTGATCGATATAATATTTTTTGGTATTTTTGGTATAAAGATGCAAAGTAAAAAGTAAAGGCAAAGTAAAAAGCAAAGCAAGATTAAAGTAATGTAGATTGAAATGATGAGAATAGACCCGGGGGCCATAGGTTTCACTAGTGGCTTCTCTCAAGAGCATAAGTATTCTACGTGGGTGAACAAATTACTGTTGAGCAATTGACAGAATTGAGCATAGTTATGAGAATATCTAGGCATGATCATGTATATAGGCATCACGTCCGTGACAAGTAGATCAAAACGATTCTGCATCTACTACTATTACTCCACTCATCGACCGCTATCCAGCATGCATCTAGAGTATTAAGTTAAAAACAGAGTAACGCCTTAAGCAGGATGACATGATGTAGAGAGATAAATTCATGCAATATGAAATAAACCCCATCTTGTTATCCTCGATGGCAACGATACAATACGTGCCTTGCTGCCCCTTCTGTCACTGGGTAAGGACACCGCAAGATCGAACCCAAAGCTAAGCACTTCTCCCATGGCAAGAACTACCAATCTAGTTGGCCAAACCAAACAGATAATTCGAAGAGACTTGCAAATATAACCAATCATACATAAAAGAATTCAGATAAGATTCAAATATTATTCATAGATAGACTTGATCATAAACCCACAATTCATCGGTCTCAACAAACTCACCACAAAAAGAAGATTACATCGAATAGATCTCCACAAGAGAGGGGGAGAACTTTGTATTGAGATTCTAAGAGAGAGAAGAAGCCATCTAGCTACTAACTATGGACCCGAAGGTCTGAGGTAAACTACTCACTCTTCATCGGAGAGGCTATGATGATGTAGAAGCCCTCCGTGATGACGACCCTCTTCTGGCGGAGCTCCGGAACAGACCCCGAGATGGGATCTTGTGGATACAGAAAGTTGCGGCGGTGGAATTAGGTTTTTGGCTCCTATTCTGATAGTTTGGGGGTATGTGTGTATATATAGGAGGAAGAAGTATGCCGGAGGAGCAACGAGGGGCCCACGAGGCAGGGGGCGCACCCTAGGGGGGCGCCCCCCACCCTCGTGACCGCCTCTTTTGTTCCTTGGAGGAGGGTCCAAGTCTCCTGGATCACGTTCGGTGAGAAAATCACGTTCCCGAAGATTTTATTCCGTTTGGACTCCGTTTGATATTCCGTTTATCTGAAACACTGAAATAGGCAAAAAACACCAATTCTGGGCTGGGCCTCCGGTTAATAGGTTAGTCCCAAAAATAATATAAAAGTGGAAAATAAAGCCCAATATAGTCCAAAACAATAGATAACATAGCATGGAGCAATCAAAAATTATAGATACGTTGGAGACGTATCAGGCATCCCCAAGCTTAATTCTTGCTCGTCCTCGAGTAGGTAAATGATAAAACGAGAATTTTTGATGTGGAGTGCTACTTGGCATAATTTCAATGTAAATCTTCTTAATTGTGGTCTGAATATTCAGATTAGAAAGATTCAAGACAAAAGTTTATATTGACATAAAAAATGATAATACTTCAAGCATACTAACAAAGCAATTATGTCTTCTCAAAATAACAAGGCCAAAGAAAGTTATCCCTACAAAATCATATAGACTGGCTATGCTCCATCTTCACCACACAAAGTATTTAAATCATGCACAAACCCGATGACAAGCCAAGCAATTGTTTCATACTCTAAATTTTTCAAAACTTTTTCAATCTTCACGCAATACATGAGCGTGAGCCATGGATATAGCACTATAGGTGGAATAGAATGGTGGTTGTGGAGAAGACAAAAAGGATAAGATGGTCTCACATCAACTAGGCGTATCAACGGGCTATGGAGATTCCCATCAATAGATATCAATGTGAGTGAGTAGGGATTACCATGAAACGGATGCACTAGAGCTATAAGTATATGAAAGCTCAAAAAGAAACTAAGTGGGTGTGCATCCAACTTGCTTGCTCATGAAGACCTAGGGAAATTTTGAGGAAGCCCATCATTGGAATATACAAGCCAAGTTCAATAATGAAAAATTCCCACTAGTATATGAAAGTGATAACATGAGAGACTCTCTACTATGAAGATCATGGTGCTACTTTGAAGCACAAGTGTGGTAAAAGGATAGTAACATTGTCCCTTCTCTCTTTTTCTCTCATCATTTTTTTATTTGGGCCTTTTTTATGGCCTCTTTTTATTTGGGTTCTTTGGCCTCTTTTTTCTCGTCCGGAGTCTCATCCCGACTTATGGGGGAATCATAGTCTCCATCATTCTTTCCTCACTGGGACAATGCTCTAATAATGATGATCATCACACTTTTATTTTTCTTATAACTCAACAATTACAACTCGATACTTAGAACAAAATATGACTCTATGTGAATGCATCCGGCGGTGTACCGGGATATGCAATATGACAATGATAAATGTGTCATGAACGGAACGGTGGAAAGTTGCATGGCAATATATCTTAGAATGGATATGGAAATGCCATAATAGGTAGGTATGGCGGCTGTTTTGAGGAAGGTATATGGTAGGTGTATGATACCAGCGAAAGGTGTGCGGTATTAGAGAGGCTAGCAAAGGTGGAAGGGTGAGAGCGTATAATCCATGGACTCAACATTAGTCATAAAGAACTCATATACTTACTGCAAAAATCTAGAAGTTATCAAAGCAAAGTATTACGCGCATGCTCCTAGGGGGATAGATTGGTAGGAAAAGACCATCGCTCATCCCCGACCGCCACTCATAAGGAAGACAATCAATAAATAAATCATGCTCCGACTTCATCACATAATGGTTCACCATACGTGCATGCTACGGGAATCACAAACTTTAACACAAGTATTCTTTAAATTCACAACTACTCAACTAGCATGACTTTAATATTATCACCTCCATATCTCAAAACAATTATCATGCTTCATTCTTTTCTTAGTATTCAACACACTCAAAAGAAAGTTTCACAAATCTTGAATACCAAGCATATTATTATTAAGCAAATTACCATGCTATTAAGAGAGTCTCAAAATAATTTAAGTGAAGCATGAGAGATCAATAGTTTCTTTAAAACAAATCCACCACCATGCTCTAAAAGATCTAAGTGAAGCACATAGAGCAAAATTATAATGCTCAAAAGATATAAGTGAAGCACACAGAGCAAAACTAGTTAGCTCAAAAGATATAAGTGAAGCACATAGAGTATTCTATCAAATTTTAATTCATGTATGGCTCTCTCAAAAGGTGTGTACAGCAAGGATGATTGTGGCATACTAAGACAAAAAGACACAATAATACAAGACGCTCCAAGCAAAACACATATCATGTTGGTGAATAAAAATATAGCTCCAAGTAAATTACCGATGGAAGTGGATGAAAGAGGGGATGCCTTCCGGCGCATCCCCAAGCTTTGACTTCTTGGTGTCCTTGGATTATCTTGGGGGTGCCATGGGCATCCCCAAGCTTAGGCTCTTGCCACTCCTTGTTCCATGATCCATCAAAAGAATTCACCCAAAACTTGAAAACTTCACAACACAAAACTCAAAATAGAAAACTCGTGAGCTCCATTAGCGAAAGAATACAAAAGACCACTTCAAGGTACTATAATGAACTCATTATTTATTTATATTGGTGTTAAACCTACTGTATTCCAACTTCTCTATGGATTATAAACTATTTTACTAGCCATAGATTCATCAAAATAAGCAAACAACACACGAAAAACAAAATCTGTCAAAAACAGAACAGTCTCTAAAATAAATTGATGGACGTGAGGAATTTATCTATTAATCATCTTCAAAAAGAATTAACTAAATAGCACTCTCCAAATAAAAATGACAGCAGTTCTCGTGAGCGCTAAAGTTTCTATTTTTTACAGCAAGTTCAACAAGACTTTCTCCAAGTCTTCCCAACGGTTCTACTTGGCACAAACACTAATTAAACACAAAAAACACAACCAAAACAGAGGCTAAATAATTTATTTATTACTAAGCAGGAGCAAAAGGCAATGAATAAAAATAAAATTGGGTTGCCTCCCAACAAGCGCTATCGTTTAACGCCCCTAGCTAGGCATAAAAGCGAGGATAGATCTAGGTATTACCATCTTTGGTTTTGGGGAAAAGAGAGCAAGCTTGTTATCTATGGAATTAATCTTCCTATTTTGACAGAGCACATGTCCATTAATGGTAGAAGAAAGATTAAGAATGTTGCGGAAATTGGCATCTAGGCTAGCTTTTATCTCTTTAATAGATTCGTTTTGGTAAGAAAGCAAGGGAGATGTAATTTCAGTTTTCTCATTAATGGGATGCCCAAATATAGTTTTCATCCTCTCATAGGTATCTATGGGGTCCCCTTCAAGGAAACCCCCCTCGAAAATAGAATCTAATACTTGTTTGAACGAAGCGGGTATCCCAACATAAAAGCTTTTCAAGTAAACCTCAATTTGATATTGGGGTACATAGCTAGCCCGGATCCTTAACAGCCTATCCCAAGCATCTTTCAAAGATTCATCAAGTAAATAACGAGAAATTCCAGAATCATCTTCATCAAAATTACTAACGCTCTCATTGATAACTCCGGTAAGTTGTTCTATAGCATTTCAATTTATGAGTTTAGATAAGATAGCAGGATTGTCTAAAGCACTAGAACTTGGGAGAGAACCCCCAACTCTTTTTAGTTCTGACATGGCGAGGGAAAAGAGGCAAATAGAGAGGGAGGATAGGGAGAGAGAGGGCAAATAAAATGGCAAGGGTGAATTGGGGGGAGAGGAAAATGAGAGGCAAATGGCAAATAATGTAATGTGAGAGATAGGGATTGTGATGGGTATTTGGTATGTTGACTTTTTGTGTAGACTCCCCGGCAACGGTGCCAGAAATCCTTCTTGCTACGTCTTGAGCTCGCCTTGGTTTTCCCCGAAGAGGAAGGGATGATGCAGCAGAGTAGCGTAAGTATTTCCCTCAGTTTTTGAGAAACAAGGTATCAATCCAGTAGGAGCCCATGCTCAAGTCCCTCGTAGCTGCACATAGCGATAGCTACTCGCAACCAACGCGATTAGGGGTTGTCAAGCCCTTCACGGTCACTTACTAGAGTGAGATCAGATAGATATAATTTTTTTTGGTATTTTTGGTATAAAGATGCAAAGTAAAAAGTAAAGGCAAAGTAAAAAGCAAAGCAAGATTAAAGTAATGGAGATTGATATGATGAGAATAGACCCGGGGGCCATAGGTTTCACTAGTGGCTTCTCTCAAGAGCATAAGTATTCTATGGTGGGTGAACAAATTACTGTTGAGCAATTGACAAAATTGATCATAGTTATGAGAATATCTAGGCATGATCATGTATATAGGCATCACGTCCGTGACAAGTAGATCAAAATGATTCTGCATCTACTACTATTACTCCACTCATCGACCGCTATCTAGCATGCATCTAGAGTATTAAGTTAAAAACAGAGTAACGCCTTAAGCAAGATGACATGATGTAGAGAGATAAATTCATGCAATATGAAATAAACCCCATCTTGTTATCCTCGATGGCAACGATACAATACGTGCCTTGCTGCCCCTTCTATCACTGGGTAAGGACACCGCAAGATCGAACCCAAAGCTAAGCACTTCTCCCATGGCAAGAACTACCAATCTAGTTGGCCAAACCAAACAGATAATTCGAAGAGACTTGCAAAGATAACCAATCATACATAAAAGAATTCAGAGAAGATTCAAATATTATTCATAGATAGACTTGATCATAAACCCACAATTCATCAGTCTCAACAAACACACCGCAAAAAGAAGATTACATCGAATAGATCTCCACAAGAGAGGGAGAGAACTTTGTATTGAGATTCAAAGAGAGAGAAGAAGCCATCTAGCTACTAACAATGGACCCGAAGGTCTGAGGTAAACTACTCACACTTCATCGGAGGGGCTAGGATGATGTAGAAGCCCTCCGTGATGACGGCCCTCTTCCGGCGGAGCTCCGAAACAGGCCCCAAGATGGGATCTCGTGGATACAAAAAGTTGCGGCGGTGGAATTAGGTTTTTGGCTCCTCTTCTGATCATTTGGGGGTACGTGTGTATATATAGGAGGAAGAAGTACGCTGGAGGAGCAACGAGGGGCCCACGAGGCAGGGGGCGCGCCCTAGGGGGGGGCCCACCCTCGTGACCGCCTCTTTTGTTCCTTGGAGCAGGGTCCAAGTCTCCTGGATCACATTCGGTGAGAAAATCACGTTCCCGAAGATTTTATTCCGTTTGGACTCCATTTGATATTCCGTTTATCTGAAACACTGAAATAGGCAAAAAACAGCAATTCTGGGCTGGGCCTCCGGTTAATAGGTTAGTCCCAAAAATAATATAAAAGTGGAAAATAAAGCCCAATATAGTCCAAAACAGTAGATAATATAGCATGGAGCAATCAAAAATTATAGATACATTGGAGACGTATCAGCTTGTCCTTTGCTACAAAAAGGATTGGGCCATCTCGCTGCACCTTATTTACTTTTATTACTTCCTACTTGTTACTAATTACCTTATCACAAAACTATCTGTTACTGATAATTTCAGTTTGCAGAGAATACCTTGCTGAAAACCGCTTATCATTTCCTTCTGCTCCTTGTTGGGTTCGACACTCTTACTTATTGAAAGGACTATGATAGATCCCCTATACTTGTGGGTCATCACGCCTCGTGAGTGTTTTCATTTTCTTGTCTTTTGCAAGGCACCCTCGCTCGAGCTCAAGAGCTAGCGCTTCCCTCTCAATCCGTGCCCCCTGGGTATCGTGATGCGAAGCACTGTGTTATGGCCGGCAGTGCCTACGACCAGGGTCCGGAAGAATAAGGATTCCCTAACGAATTTTTGCAGTTCTCAGGCGCCTTCCGGGCATATGAGGCCTCGTCAGGCACTGGGGAATGCGCGTCTCGCGGGGCGAAACCTACTTCAGGTGCATCGTGCTAAGTCATTCTACGCGCATACATAAAACATGATGCTGCAACATAACATCAGAATGATAAACATAGCACATCCACTTAGAAATCATAATTATTGCACGCCCTAGCAGGGCCCCATACTTGTCTCTCTCTAATGCAGGAAGGAAAGGAAGAACGAAACAAAAGTGGGACGTGCTCCCGCGGCAGGTCGCGAGGACGGGCCCTTGGCGCTCTCCTGGGTTCAGCCGGACCCCTCCTTGCGCTTCATGGAGCGCGGCGACATGACAACCCGCTGCCACCTTTGAAGCGGGCGCGATGGCGTGGCGGCTGGTCGTAGCCGCCACTGCTGGAGCTGCTGTCGAAAGAGGAGCCGCCGTAGCTGGACGAGCATGGGCCCATCCTCGCGACCTGCCGCGGGAGCACGTGCCACTTTTGTTTCATTCTTCTTTTCCTTCTTGCATTAAGAGAGAGACAAGTATGGGGCCCCGCCGGGGCGTGCAACAACTATGATTTCTAAGTGGCTGTGCTATGTTTATCGCTCTTGTGTCGTGTTGAAGTGTCAACGTTTTATGTACGCGCGTAGGAATAACTTAGCTTGTTGCGCTTGAAGTAGTATCCGCCTCGTGAGGCGCGCATTGCCTAGTGCCTGGCGAGGCCTCCTGTGCTCGGAAGGCATCTAGGAACTGCAAAAATTTGTTAGTAAATTCTTATTCTTCCGAATCCTGGTTGCATGCGCCATCGACCATGTCCCAGTGCTTCGCATCACAGTACCCGGGGGGCACGGATTGAGAGGGGTGCACCAGCTTGCGAGCTCGAGCGAGGGTGCCTTGCGAAGAACAGGAAAACGCTCACGAGGGCACCTGTCCAGCCCCCTCGCGAGGCATGCGAGGGAGAGTACATGTCAAAAAACGAGGAACCGAGGGCAGAAAAGGAGGCAAAAAGGCAATGGAACCAGGCCAGCAAGGAACACCAGAAAGCAATTTCTCACTAAAGAGTGGCAAGCCAACTGCGGAAAGCAAATGAAAAGCAGCGTCCGGCACCTAGTCTAGTCTTCTTGTCTTCTCACTAGCGCGAAGCTAAGTGCTGCCACTAGGATGTGGGAGGGAGCCCCCGAGGCCTGAGGGCGGCACTCCTCAGACTCCGGGGCGTGTACAACCCCACTCATTATTACGTGAGAGTGTCACGAGCGGAGATCTTCACAGGCGATGGGCCTTGCTTCACAGGCACCGGGCCTTGCTTCATGGGTAGAACTTCCAGAGGTGCTGGATGTTCCAGGCGTTCTGGATGGGGATCCCGTCCTGCGTCTCCACGCGTGCGGCGCCAGGCCTCGAGACATGGGCGACCCAAAACGGGCCCTCCCACATGGGTGAGAGCTTGTGCAACCCTTCCCTGGAGAGCACCTGCCTCAGGACAAGATCACCCACCTCGAGCGTCCTGGAGCGGACGATGCGGCAGTGGTACCGCCGCAGCGCCTGCTGGTACCTCGCAGCTCGGAGCGAGGCTTCACGGCGGCGTTCCTCCCCCAGCATGAGGTCCATCCACCGCATGGCGTCCTGCTGCATTTCATCAAACACCAGGACCCGCGTGGAGCGATGCCTGACCTCGTGTGGGAGAACTGCTTCTGCTCCGTAGACGAGGAAGAACGAGGTCTCACCTGTCGGCCTGGTGGCTGTGGCGGGGATGGACCACAACACGGACTGGAGCTCGTCGTGCCAGCCCCTGCCACAGGTCTCGAGCTTCTTCTTGAAGGTCCTAGTCTTGATAGCCCTCAGGACTTCCACGTTGGCGCGTTCAGCCTGGCAGTTGCTCCTGGGGTGCGCCACGGAGGCATAGCAGATCTACGTTCCAAGGTTAGCACAATATGTTTTGAAGAGATTGCTAGTGAACTGTGAGCTGTTACCGGTGATGATGCGATTAGGGACCCCAAATCGGCTTACGAGGCCCTTGATGAACTTGACTGCTGACCCGGCTGGGATGGTGCGGACGGCTTCCACTTCCTCCCACTTGGTGAATTTGTCGATGGCGCTCCAAGCGCTCGAGGGAATGGGCCCAGGATATCCAGCCCCCAGACCGCGAACGACCATGAGAGCGGGATAGTCTGGAGGCCCTGAGCTAGCTGGTGGATCTGCTTGGCATGGAATTGGCAGGCCTCGCGGGATTTCACCAGCTCGGCCACGTCATTGAGTGTCGTGGGCCAGTAGAAGCCGTTGCAGAAAGCCTTGCCGACTAGGGTGCGCGGCAACAAGTCGTGCCCACAGTCTCCGCCATGTATGCCAGCTAGTTGCTCATTCCCCTGTTCCCTGGAAATGCATCATAGAGAAACTTCATTTGGCCGCTTCCTGTATAGCTCACCATCCTGAATGCAGTACGCCGTAGCCTGCCGAGCCACACGCTCTGTGTCTTCTTCCTTCTCCAGCAATGTGCCTTGGGTTAGGTATGCCTTGAACTCCTCGATCCAGCATCCCTCCTGAGGCTCGAGCGCTAAGAGGAGGCGCGCTCCTGAGGTCGGGCCGCAGGCGGGGGCTCCGGAGGCTGGTGGCTGGGGGAGTTCCTTCTGAGGTGGCGCCGGTTCCTGATACATCTCCAACGTATCTATAATTTTTGATTGTTCCATGCTATTATATTATCAACCTTGGATGTTTTATATGCATTTATATGCTATTTTATGTGATTTTTGGGACTAACCTATTAACCCAGAGCCTAGTGCCAGTTTCTATTTTTTCCTTGTTTTAGAGTATCGCGGAAAAGGAAAATCAAACGGAGTCTAATTGACCTGAAACTTCACGGAACTTATTTTTGGAAGGAAAGCAACCCGGGAGACTTGGAGTCCACGTAAGGAAAGCAACGAGGAAGCCACGAGGCAGGGGGGCGCGCCCACCCCCCTGGGCGCGCCCTCCACCCTCGTGGGCCCCTCGTGGCTCCCCTGGCGTACTTCTTCCGCCTATCTATCTCCATATACCCTAAAACGATCGGGGAGCACAATAGATCGGGAGTTCCGCCACCACAAGCCTCCGTAGCCACCGAAAACCAATCTAGACCCGTTCCGGCACCCGGGCGGAGGGGGAAATCCCTCTTCGGTGGCTATCTTCATCATCCCGGTGCTCTCCATGACGAGGAGGGAGTAGTTCTCCCTCGGGGCTGAGGGTATGTATCAGTAGCTATGTGTTTGATCTCTCTCTCTCTCTCTCTCTCTCTCTCTCTCTCTCATGTTCTTGAGGTGGTACGATCTTGATGTATCGTGAGCTTTGCTATTATAGTTGGATCCTATGATGTTTCTTCCCCCTCTACTCTCTTGTAATGGATTGAGTTTCCCCTTTGAAGTTATTTTATCAGATTGGGCCTTTAAAGATTTGAGAACACTTGATAATTGTTTTGTTGAGTTTGCTCCCACTATTATTCATGAGAAGAATTTTGCTTGTGTGGAGAGTAATAAAATTTCTATGCTTGTAGATCATGAAAAGAATGCTTTAGGTGTTGGTTATATTGTTGAATTCATTCATGATGCTACTGAAAATTATTATGAGGGAGGAACTTATGCTTGTAGGAATTGCAATAATATCCCTATGCATAGTTGATTCTTGTTCCCACAAGTTGTTTGCTCACAAAATCCCTATGCATAGGAAGTGGGTTAGACTTAAATGTGCTAGTTATATTCTTCATGATGCTCTCTTTATATTTCAATTCTTATCTTTTATGTGAGCATCATTGAAATCATCATGCCTAGCTAGGGGCGTTAAACGATAGCGCTTGTTGGGAGGCAACCCAACTTTATTTTTGTTCCTTGCTTTTTGCTCCTGTTTAGTAATAAATAATTTATCTAGCCTATGTTTTGGTTGTGTTTTTTTGTGTTTAATTAGTGTTTGTGCCAAGTAGAACCGTTGGGAAGACTTGGGGAAAGTCTTTTTAATCTTGCTATAAAAAAACAGAAATTTTAGCGCTCACGAGAATTGCTGCCATTTTTATTTGGAGAGTGCTATTGAGTTAATTATTTTTGCAGATGATTAATAGACAAATTAGTCAGGTCCACAAATTTATTTGAGAATTGTATGAGTTCCAGAAGTATACGTTTGATCCAGATTACTACAGACTGTTCTGTTTTTGACAGATTCTGTTTTCGATGTGTTGTTTGCTTATTTTGACGAATCTATGAGTAGTATCGGAGGGTATGAACCATAGATAAGTTGGAATACAGTAGATATTACACCAATATGAATTTAGAATGAGTTCACAACAGTACCTAAGTGGTGATTTATTTTCTTATACTAACGGAGCTTACGAGTTTTCTGTTAAGTTTTGTGTTGTGAAGTTTTCAAGTTTTGGGTAAAGATTCGATGGATTATGGAACAAGGAGTGGCAAGAGCCTAAGCTTGGGGATGCCCAAGGCACCCCAAGGTAATATCCAAGGACACCGAAAAGCCTAAGCTTGGGGATGCCCTGGAAGGCATCCCCTCTTTCGTCTTTGTTCATCGGTAACTTTACTTGGAGCTATATTTTTATTTACCACATGATATGTGTTTTGCTTGGAGCCTCATTTTATTTTAATTTTGTTTTTCTTGCTTTTTGAATAAAGTATCAAGATCTGAAATTATTAAATGTTTGATAGTCTTCATATAGTTGCATAATTATTCAACTACTCATTGATCTTCACTTGTATCTTTCGGAGTAGTTTGTTGTTGCTCTAGTGCTTCACTTATATCTTTTTAGAGCATGGTGGTGGTTTTATTTTATAGAAATAATTGATCTCTCATGCTTCACTTATATTATTTTGAGAGTCCTAAACAGCATGGTAATTTTCTTTGGTTATGAATTTAGTCCTGATATGATGGGCATCCAAGAGGGTATAATAAAAACTTTCATATAGAGTGCATTGAATACTACGAGAAGTTTGATACTTGATAATTGTTTTGAGATATGAAGATGGTGATATTAGAGTCATGCTAGTTGAGTAGTTGTGAATTTTAGAAATACTTGTGTTTAAGTTTGTGATTCCCGTAGCATTCACCTATGGTGAACCGTTATGTGATGAAGTCAGAGCATGATTTATTTATTGATTGCCTTCCTTATGAGTGGCGGTCGGGGACGAGCGATGGCCTTTTCCTACCAATATATACCCCTAGGAGCATGCGTGTAGTACTTTGTTTCGATAACTAATAGATTTTTGCAATAAGTATGTGAGTTCTTTATGACTAATGTTGAGTCCATGGATTATACGCACTCTCACCCTTCCACCATTGCTAGCCTCTCTAGTACCGCGCAACTTTCGCCGGTACCATAAACCCACCATATATCTTCCTCAAAACAGCCACCATACCTACCTATTATGGCATTTCCATAGCCATTCTGAGATATATTGCCATGCAACTTTCCACCGTTCTGTTTATTATGACACGCTTCATCATTGTCATATTGCTTTGCGTGATCATGTAGTTGACATCGTATTTGTGGCAAAG
Organism: Triticum aestivum; assembly: GCF_018294505.1. Taxonomy (NCBI): domain Eukaryota; kingdom Viridiplantae; phylum Streptophyta; class Magnoliopsida; order Poales; family Poaceae; genus Triticum; species Triticum aestivum. The sequence goes on along the minus strand of NC_057812.1, from coordinate 260,430,747 downwards.
CCACCGTTCATAATTCTTTCATACATGTCACTCATGCATCATTGCACATCCCGGTACACCGCCGGAGGCATTCATATAGAGTCATATCTTGTTCTAAGTATCAAGTTGTAATTCATGAGTTGTAAGTAAATAAAAGTGTGATGATCATCATTATTAGAGCATTGTCCCAGTAAGGAAAGGATGATGGAGACCATGATTCCCCCATAAGTCGGGATGAGACTCCGGACGAAAAATAAAAGAAAAAAGAAAAAAAAAGGCCATAAAAAGAAGATAAAAGGCCCAAATAATAATAATAATAATAATAATAATAATAATAATAATAATAATAATAATAATAATAATAATAAATAACATGAGAGAAAAAGAGAGAAGGGACAATGCTACTATCCTTTTACCACACTTGTGCTTCAAAGTAGCACCATGATCTTCATGATAGAGAGTCTCCTATGTTGTCACTTTCATATACTAGTGGGAATCTTTCATTATATAACTTGGCTTGTATATTCCAATGATGGGCTTCCTCAAAATGCCCTAGGTCTTCGTGAGAAAGCGAGTTGGATGCACACCTACTTAGTTCTTTTTATTGAGCTTTCATACACTTATAGCTCTAGTGCATCCGTTGCATGGCAATCCCTACTCACTCACATTGATATCTATTGATGGGCATCTCCATAGCCCATTGATACGCCTAGTTGTTGTGAGACTATCTTCTCCCTTTTTGATTCTCCACAACCACCATTCTATTCCACCTATAGTGCTATATCCATGGCTCACGCTCATGTATTGCGTGAAGATTGAAAAAGTTTGAGAACATAAAAAGTATGAAACAATTGCTTGGCTTGTCATCGCGGTTGTGCATGATTTAAATATTTTGTGTGGTGAAGATGGAGCATAGCCAGACTATATGATTTTGCAGGGATAGCTTTCTTTGGCCATGTTATCTTGAGAAGACATGATTACTTTGTTATTATGCTTGAAGTATTATTATTTTTATGTCAATATTAAACTTTTGTCTTGAATCTTATGGATCTGAATATTCCTGCTACAATAAAGAGAAATACATGATAAATATGTTAGGTAGCATTCCACATCAAAAATTCTGTTTTTATCATTTACCTACTCGAGGACGAGCAGGAATTAAGCTTGGGGATGCTGATACGTCTCCAATGTATCTATAATTTTTGATTGTTCCATGCTATTATATTATCAACCTTGGATGTTTTATATGCATTTATATGCTATTTTATATGATTTTTGGGACTAACCTATTAACCCAGAGCCCAGTGCCAGTTTCTGTTTTTTCCTTGTTTTAGAATATCACAGAAAAGGAAAATCAAACGGAGTCCAATTAACCTGAAACTTCACAGAACTTATTTTTGGAAGGAAAGCAACCCGGGAGACTTGGAGTCCACGTAAGGGAAGCAACGAGGAAGCCACGAGGCAGGGGGGCGCGCCCACCCCCTAGGCGCGCCCTCCACCCTCGTGGGCCCCTCGTGGCTCCCCTGACATACTTCTTCCGCCTATATATCTCCATATACCCTAAAACGACCGGGGAGCACAATAGATCGGGAGTTCCGCCGCCAGAAGCCTCCGTAGCCACCGAAAACCAATCTAGACCCATTCCGGCACCCTACCGGAGGGGGCAATCCCTCTCCGGTGGCTATCTTCATCATCCCGGTTCTCTCCATGACGAGGAGGGAGTAGTTCTCCCTCGGGGCTGAGGGTATGTATCAGTAGCTATGTGTTTGATCTCTCTCCCTCTCTCTCTCTCTCGCTCTCTCTCTCTCGTGTTCTTGAGGTGGTATGATCTTGATGTATCGCGAGCTTTGCTATTATAGTTGGATCCTATGATGTTTCTTCCCCACTCTACTCTCTTGTAATGGATTGAGTTTCCCCTTTGAAGTTATTTTATCGGATTGAGTCTTTAAAGATTTGAGAACAATTGATGTATGTCTTGCCGTGCGTATCTGTGGTGACAATGGGATATCACGGGATTCACTTGATGTATGTTTTGGTGATCAACTTGTGGGTTCCGCCCATGAACCTATGCATAGGGGTTGGCACACGTTTTCGTCGTGATTCTCTGGTAGAAACTTTGGGGCACTCTTTGAGGTTCTATGTGTTGGTTGAATAGATGAATCTAAGATTCTGTGATGCATATCGTATAATCATGCCCACGGATACTTGAGGTGACATTGGAGTATCTAGGTGACATTAGGGTTTTGGTTGATTTGTGTCTTAAGGTGTTATTCTAGTACGAACTCTAGGGCTGTTTGTGATACTTATAGGAATAGCCCAACGGATTGATTAGAAAGAATAACTTTGAGGTGGTTTCGTAACCTACCATAATCTCTTCGTTCGTTCTCCACTATTAGTGACTTTGAAGTGACTCTTTGTTGCATGTTGAGGGATAGTTATGTGATCCAATTATGTTATTATTGTTGAGGGAACTTGCACTAGCGAAAGTATGAACCCTAGGCCTTATGTCCTAGCATTGCAATACCGTTTGTGCTCACTTTTACCATTAGTTACCATGCTGTTTTTCTATTTTCAGATTACAAAAACCTATATCTACCATCCATATTGCACTTGTATCACCATCTCTTCGCTGAACTAGTGCACCTATATAATTTACCATTGTATTGGGTGTGTTGGGGACACAAGTGACTCTTTGTTATTTGGTTGCAGGGTTGCTTGAGAGAGACCATCTTCATCCTATGCCTCCTACAGATTGATAAACCTTAGGTCATCCACTTGAGAGAAATTTGCTACTGTCCTACAAACCTCTGCACTTGGAGGCCCAACAACGTCTACAAGAAGAAGGTTGTGTAGTAGACATCAGTTCCGCAGGCGGAGGTGCTGCCGAAGGCTTGAAGAGCTGTGCTTCAAAGACACCAGGATCTTGGGGTAGCCGCTTGGATGCTCTTTTGGCGATGTCGTTGGCCTCCTTGTTGGTGCCATGAGGCACATGCTGTAGCTCCAGGCCCAGGAACTGCTTCTCCATTTTGCGTACCTCCGCGAGGTATGCCTCCATGTGCTCATCCTTTGGCTCGTACACCTTGTTGGAGAAGTTGATGAGGAGATGCGAGTCTCCCTTGATGGTGAGGCATTTCACCTCCAGGGCCACCGCAGCCTTGAGGCCGGCGATGAGGCCCTCGTACTCTGCGATGTTGTTGGAGACCTTCTCGCCCTGCTGGAAGTAGAGCTGCATAGCGTAGCAAAGTTTGTCCTGAGTGGGCGAGATGAGCATGGCTCCAGGCCCCGTGCCCCGGCGTGTGAATGCGCCATCGAAGTACATGACCCAGCCATCCGGCGCTTCACTCCCTGGCGAGAGGGATCGGTTCTCGCCTGCTTCGAGCTCCGGGGTGTCGGTCCATTCTGCCACAAAGTCGGCGAGTGCAACCCCCTTGATGACCCTGGTTGTGCTGAACTCCAAGTCAAATGCTTGCAGCTTGATGTTCCATTCGGCGACCCTTCCCACAGCATTGGGGCTCCTGAGCACTTTGTCCAACGGGTAAGCTGAGATGACCTTGATGGGGTGACCCTGGAAGTAGTGGCGCAGCTTTTGCGAGGCCACCAGTGTCGGCGTTCTAGGAATGGGGGTCCCCAGACTTGCCTGCCTGCGGCCTGCGGCGTGGCTCGAGGAGGGGCCCAGCACGGCCCATCTTCATCAACACAGACCCAAGACCCTCGCGAGGGGTCAAGCCTCGCTGGGCAGACGACATGGAGCTTCCTCAGGCACGACCTCATCAGGCTGGCTCGCGAGGAGGCGAAGAGATCAAGGCGGGGGGTACCTCACGAGGTGCCCGTGACGCAAGCCATGACGACCAAAGGCGCCAGGCGGGCGCCAGCCACGCAGTGTCCTCCTTTCCTCTTTGGTTCAAAGGGAGCAAGCGCAGGCGAGAGCATCAAGCAAAGGCACCCGTTTCGGTGCAACGAGACCAAGACCAGTCCAACGGCAGGGAGGAAGTCATTGTGGAGCCCAAGCCAGCGTCACCGCCAGAGCCTTCGGCAGGGCGAGGACCAACTTTAGTCAGGATAAGTGTACCAGATGTTCCCCTTCAAAATGGCCAATTGTTGGCGCCCTTCCCGCTCAATATTTGGGAAGAGGCCCAGGGCCTTTGCCTATAAATAGGACTAGCCACCCACAGGGTAGAGGGGAGAGGGGAGATCGGATCGAAATCAGGGAGAGAATCGAGAAGAGAGAGAGAGAGAGAAGGGTGACTGAACTCCTCCTAGCAGTTCATCCCCCCAGCCAAGAACAGACCCTCGCGAGGCTGTCCTTCCTTGTATTGCTCATCATCATCAGCCCAAGAGGCAATCCACCACACCACACATTGGAGTAGGGTATTACACCACAACGATGGCCCGAACCAGTATAAACCCTGTGTCTCTTGTGCTGTTCTTTCCATAGCTTAGATCTTAGTGAGGCGGAGGGGTGCAGGTAGGTAGAAGGCGAAATCTCTGCGCGCACCCCAGTGTTCGAACCTTAAGGGTCTGCCGGAACCCGAAATCCGACATTTGGCGCGCCAGGTAGGGGTGCGCCGGAATTCGTCTTCCACCACCCCGTTCTCCTCCGACCATCGCGTCCATGTCTGACGCTCGTCGGGCCCGCGCCGAGCGCCGGGCCGCTCTCGCTTCCTGCGTCGCCCAGACGGCTCCTGTTGGCAGGCGTCCTCGCCATTCCCCGTCACCTGCCGTCAACGCCGCCACCCGCCCGGCGGGGGACGAGCAGCAAGCGTCGTCTCAGCATCCGTCCGTGCGGCAAGACGGCCGCACCGCTACTCCCTCGCTCACCCCAGCTGGTTCTTCGTCCCGCGCGCTCCGTGCACCCATGGAGGCTCGAGCTGCGCTCATCACGGCATACAAGCTCCTGCGCTACCGTCTCGTCGACGACGTCTACGAAGAATGGCTCCACCGCGTCACCGAGCTTGTCCGCGCCGCAGAGGGCTCTCCTGCGCCGTCCGTTCCGCTGCACCGCACCCCGCCCCGCGCGGGCGACGAAGCTCCGGGGGCGCCCCAGCCGCCTCCTCCTCAAGAAGGCGCCATGGCTCCAAGGCGCGTGGCCCCTGGGCGGAACCCGCTCTGTCAGGTGCCAGTGTGGCAAGAGGAGAGCTGCCAAGAAGTCCCTCGCCCGGAAGAAGCTGCCCGGGCGCTCCCTGCTCCAGCATGTCGCGACCATGCTCCTGCTCCCGCATGTCAAGACCCCGCGCTGCTCCCAGCGGCAGCGCGTGGGGACATGCAAGACCAAGCTCTCCGTCACCCAAGGCCTCCCGTGGCCACAGCAGGCTGCCGTGCCTTCACCACCAAGCTACGCAGCATCGCATGGCCCGGCAAGTTCAAGCCAGACCTGCCTCCTCGTTACGACGGCACGGCCGACCCTGCGGAGTTCCTCCAGCTCTATGAGCTGGGCATCGAAGCTGCCAACGGAGACGAGAAGGTCATGGCGAACTGGTTTCCCATGGCGCTCAAGGATGGGCCCACACCTGGCTACTGAACCTGACTCCAGGCACGATCTCCTCCTGGGACGACATGCGCACCCGCTTCATCACCAACTTCCAAGATACTCGCGACCGGCCACCCGCCGTGAGCGACATGCACCGCATCAAGAAACAACCCGGAGAGACCCTGCAGAAGTACATCCAGCGCTTCAACAACGCACGCCTCAAGATTCCCAAGGTGACTGAGGAGGCCATCATCTCAGCCTTCTCCGACGGCGTGCGCGACGTCAAGATGAAGGAGGAGCTGGCGATGCATGAATACCTGTGCACTTCCTTGGAGTTGTTCAACTTGGCAACCAAGTGCGCCAGGGCTGAAGAAGGGCGTCTCTCCCTCCTCAAGCTGCCTACCACAGACCCAGAAGAGAAGAAGCCCAAGGCCAAGGATGTGAAGCGCAAGGGGGCCGTCGTGCTCGCGGCAGAACCAGACACCAAGCGAGGCAGAGATCAGCCCGAATCTTCCAAGGGTAGTCGGTACTGTGTGTACCACGACCTCCACACCCACAACACCAACGAATGTCAAGAGCTCCGAGCTGTGCAAGAAGGAAGGATCGGCCATCGCCCCGACCGCGGTGACCGGGGCTATGGTCGAGGAGGAGGAAGGAACGCAGGACGCTGGGAAGACCACTGCCCGCGCCAAGGGTGGCGCGATCGACCTCGCGAGGATCGCTGGCAAGACCCGCCTCGCGAGGGAGACTGGAGGGATCAGCCTCGTGAGGATCGCCCACAAGGCAACGCATGCCTCCCTCCGCTGCCGCCGCAGCCAAGGAGAAACAAGGACCGCCATCAGGACGAGGGCGCTAGGGGCTTCCAGGAGCCGCACGCGGTCACCTGCATCCTGGGCGGGGCTCAAGCCCCAGCCTCTCAATGCATCTTCAAGCAGTTCGCCCGCGAAGTGAATGCAGTCCTCCCAAGCTCGAAGCCACGCGCCCTCTCAGGTGGTCGGCGTGCGCCATCACGTTCAGCTCAGCAGATCAGCTCAAGTGTGCGGCCACAGCCGGAGTCCTCCCGATGCTTTGTTCCCCAATCATCAGCAACGTGGTGGTTACCAGGACCCTCATCGATGGCGGGGCAGGGCTCAACGTCCTGTCCGTGGAACCATTCAACAATCTCCAAGTGCCCTACAACCAGCTTCAGCCAACCAAGCCTTTCTCCGGAGTCACCGACGGCTCCACGGTCCCGATTGGGCAGGTCCGCCTCCCTGTCACCTTCGTGGAACGCGACAACTACCGCACCGAGCTCATCGACTTCGACGTTGCTCACGTTCGCCTGCCGTACAACGCCATCCTTGGGTACCCAGCGCTGGCCAAGTTCATGGCCGTAACTCACCACGGCTACAACGTCCTCAAGATGCCAGGAAGTGGCGGAGTCATCACGGTGCCCTGTGAAGAGAAGGACGCAGTGTGTTCCCTGGAACGAGCCTTTCAGGCCGCATCGCTGGAAGACCCGGATCACGGAAGCAGGAGGCTTCCTGAGACCGCCCCCAAGAAGAAGAAGACATCGTCCGGCCCGGCCCCTCAGGAGGCAGGCCCCTCAGGGCCCGCGCCTGCCCAGGGGGAACCTCCTTCCATCGCATAGGAAAGCGCGCCCGGCGCCCTCCTCAGGCAGGGCTCAGGGGCTCTCCCCTGGAGGGCCACCGACCTGGCTAAGGTCACGAGGGAGGCGCTTGGGCACCACATGGAGGCGTGTTTCGAAGCACGTTTCCCTCAAGAAGGAGTAAGGCAAGGAGGGCCAGACCCTCAGGAGCATCGAATCAAAACCACAGCAGCAGCCCGGGACAAGGCAAAACAGGAACAAGGAAGGCCCACAGAAACCGCCACCGCGGCTGAGGAGGATCAGCCGCCGCAGAGGAGTGCACCGGAGGCGGAAGAGGCCCCTCTCCCAGATGGCCAGCCTCAGGAGGCCTCATCACCTCAGGAGGCGCCATGGTCTCCAGAGGGCGCCACCAGCACTGACGCACCCAACCTCGTTGAGCACCCAGTGTACTTCGTCAGCACGGTGTTGCGGGACGCGAGGGCACAGTACCCCATGCCTCAGAAGCTCCTCCTCACGCTACTGGTGGCCTCGCGCAAGCTGCGGCACTATTTTCAGGGTCACCCCATCAAGGTCGTCTCATCATACCCCCTGGAGAGAGTGCTCAGGAGCCCTAACTCAGCTGGAAGGGTCACTGAGTGGAACATAGAACTGCAAGTGTTTCAGCTCGAATTCAGCATGACCAGAGTCATCAAGGGAGCAGCATTAGCGGATTTTGTGGCAGAATGGACGGAGGCACCAGGCCTCAAGGCCGACGAGGATCGGTCCCTCTCCCCGGGAAGCGAGGCGCTAGAAGGCTGGGTCATGTACTTCGATGGGGCGTTCTCCAGGCATGGCGCTGGGGCTGGGGCGGTGCTTATATCGCCACTCAGTACAAGCTCTACTATGTTGTACAGCTCTGTTTCCAGCAAGGTGAAAAGGTCTCCAACAACATAGCGGAGTATGAAGGTTTAATAGCAGGCTTGAAGGCCGGAGCTGCCCTGGGGGTGAAACGCCTCACCATCAAGGGCGATTCGCAGCTCCTTGTCAATTTCTCCAACAAGGTGTACGAGCTGAAAGATGAGCACATGGAAGCCTACCTTGCGGAGGTCCGCAGGATGGAGAAGCAGTTCTGGGGGTTGGAGTTGCAGCATGTGCCCCGTGGCACCAATTAGGAGGCCGACGACATCGCCAAACGGGCATCCAGGCAGTTACCTCAGGAGCCTGGCGTCTTCGAGGAGCGGCTCTTCAAGCCCTCAGCCCTGCCGTCATTGTCAAACACGGCTCAGCCTCGGGAGGAGCTCCCCCAGCCACCTGCCTCAGGAGCCCCGGTCTGTGGCCCGGCCTCAGGAGCACGCCTGCTCCTGACGATGGAACCTTAGGAGGGGTGTTGGATCACGGAGCTGCAGAGTTACTTAACACAAGGGACCCTACCGGAGAAGGAGGAGGAACCGGAGCGTGTGGCACGGCAGGCCACGGCATACTGCATCAAGGATGGAGAGCTCTACCGGAAGCAACCAAATGATGTATCCCTGCGCTGCATCTCCAGGGAGCAAGGAAAGGAACTGCTAGAAGATATACACGACGGAGACTGTGGACATCATTCATCATCACGGACCCTCGTCGGCAAGGCGTTCCGCAGTGGGTTTTATTGGCCCACTGCACTCAATGATGCCGTCGAACTGTTGAAAGCTTGTGAGGCCTGCCAGTTCCACGCCAAGCAGATCCATCAGCCGGCAGGAGGCCTGCAGACTATACCCCTTTCGTGGCCATTCGCAGTCTGGGGGCTGGACATCCTGGGCCCGTTTCCTCGGGCGCCAGGGGGCTACCGCTACCTCTACGTCACCGTGGACAAGTTCACCAAGTGGGCTGAAGTAGAGGCCGTCCGCACCATCCCCACGGGTTCCGCGGTCAAGTTCATCAAGGGCATCGTGAGCCGGTTCGGGGTGCCGAACCGCATCATCACAGACAACGGTTCACGGTTCACCAGTAACCTCTTCAAAACATACTGTGCTAACCTTGGAACGCAGATATGCTACGCTTTGGTGGCGCAACCCCGAAGCAACGGCCAGGCCGAGTGAGCCAACGCAGAGGTCCTGAGGGGACTCAAGACCAGGACGTTCAAGAAGAAGCTGGAGGCTTGTGGCAGAGGTTGGTACGATGAGCTTCAATCCGTGTTGTGGTCCATCCGCACAACCGCGACCAAGCCAACTGGAGAGACCCCGTTCTTCCTGGTCTACGGAGCCGAAGCGGTCCTCCCTCACGAGGTCAGATGTCGCTCCGCGCGGGTCCTGGCATTCGACGAGGCGCAGCAGGACGCCATGCGGGGGATGGACCTCGTGCTGGGGGAGGAACATCGCCGAGAAGCCGCGCTGCGAGCGGCGAGGTACCAACAAGCGCTGCGACGATATCACTGCCGCAACATCCGCCCCAGAACTCTCGAGGTAGGAGACCTCGTTCTCAGGCGGGTTCTCTCCAGGGAGGGACTGCACAAGCTCTCTCCCATGTGGGAGGGCCCGTTCAAGGTTGTTCATGTTTCCAGGCCCGGCTCCGCGCGCTTGCAGACTCAGGAGGGGGTGCCGGTCCAGAACGCATGGAACATCCAGCACCTCCGAAGGTTCTACCCCTAAAAAGGCCCAGAGCCTGTGAAGAAGGCAAATGCCTGTGAAGATTATCCTTTTTGGAAAAGGCCCAGAGCCTGTGAAGAAGGCAAATGCCTGTGAAGCTGTCACGTTTTGGAAAAGGCCCAAAGCCTGTGAAGAAGGCGAATGCCTGTGAAGCTGTCGCATTTTGGAAAAAGCCCAGATCCTGTGAAGAAGGCGAATGCCTGTGAAGCTGTCGCATTTTGGAAAAGGCCCAGAGCCTGTGAAGAAGGCGAATGCCTGTGAAGCTATCGCGTTTTGGAAAAGGCCCAGAGCCTGTGAAGAAGGCGAATGCCTGTGAAGCTATCGCGTTTTGGAAAAGGCCCGAAGCATGTGAAGAGGGCAAATGCCCGTGAAGCCTGCTTCCCCCAAGAAAGGCCCGGAGCCTGTGAAGAAGGCCAACGCCTGTGAAGCTCGCCGCCCATGACACTCTCACGTAATAATGAGTTGGGGCTGTACATGCCCCGGAGTCTTAGGAGCACCGGCCTTGGGCCCTGGGGCTCCCTCCCACGCCCAGTGACAACACTTAGCTCCACGCTGGTGAGAAGACGTCGAAGACTAGATTAGGTGCCGGACGCGGCTTTTTCATTTGCTTTCCGCAGTTGGCTTGTTCATTCTCATTCAAAGTTTTATTGAAGCTGTTGCCATCTTTGGCTTGTGGTTCTTCGACTTTTCACTCTCCTGCCTTGATTTCTCTTATGCAAGGCCTCACGAGGGGGCAGCCGAGCGCCCTCGCGAGTGTTCCTGTCCTAGTCGTTCAAAGTTGTCGCGACCTGGGTCCATTACAGGAGCACCCCTCCAGTCCGTGCCCCACGGGCACCGCGACACAAACACATGGCCTGGGTCTGTCGCCCCCCACGGCTGGGGCCGGGAACTATCCATGCGCGGGCACGTAGCCGGAAGGCACGATAACGGAAGCAAAGCGATGATTAACAGCAATAACCCAAACACGCCCCCGCGGGGCTCCACGCTACTGTCTTTTTACGCAGGAAAAAGGAAAAGAAAGAGCAAATCAGGCGCAGCTGGCCTCACACCGGCCTGCAGGGAAGACTCGAGCTGCCTCCGGGGCTCAGGCAGACTCCCTCTCGTGCTTCACCAAGGCGCGACGGCGGGAAGACCCGCCACCACCTCCCAAGCAGGGACTTGTCCAATCCGCGCAGTTGCCGAGGCACCATGGGGAAGTGGAGACGCCCACGTCCAATCAACCGCCACGCGGCACCCAAGGCCGCAGGCTCTTAGGGCCCGCGGCGCTTCGCTCTTGCCCTTTCGCCTCCCTGCACGGCCAAGTCCGGGCGCGCCTTGGGCCCAGGGGCTACTGTCGGCGTTCTGGGAACGGGGGTCCCCAGACTTGCCTGCCTGCGGCCTGCGGCGTGGCTCGAGGAGGGGCCCAGCACGGCCCATCTTCATCAACACAGACCCAAGACCCTCACGAGGGGTCAAGCCTCGCGGGGCGGACGACACGAAGCTTCCTCAGGCACGGCCTCATCAGGCTGGCTCGTGTGGAGGCGGATAGATCAAGGCGGGGTACCTCACGAGGTGCCCGTGGCACAAGCCATGACGACCAAAGGCGCCAGGCGGGCGCCAGCCGTGCAGTGTGCCCCTTTCCTCTTTGGTGCAAAGGGAGCAAGCGCAGGCGAGAGCATCAAGCAAAGGCACCCGTTTCGGTGCAACGAGACCAAGACCAGTCCAACGGCAGGGAGGAAGTCGTTGTGGAGCCCAAGCCAGCGTCACTGCCAGAGCCTTTGGCAAGCGAGGACCAACTTTAGTCAGGATAAGTGTACCAGATGTTCCCCTTTAAAATGGCCAATTGTTGGTGCCCTTCCCGCTCAATATTTGGGAAGAGGCCCGGGGCCTTTGCCTATAAATAGGACTAGCCACCCACAGGGTAGAGGGGAGAGGGGAGATCGGATCGAAATCAGAGAGAGAATCGAGAAGAGAGAGAGAGAAGGGTGACTGAACTCCTCCTAGCAGTTCATCCCCCCAGCCAAGAACAGACCCTCGCGAGGCTGTTCTTCCTTGTATTGCTCATCATCATCAGCCCAAGAGGCAATCCACCACACCACACACTGGAGTAGGGTATTACACCACAACGGTGGCCCAAACCAGTATAAACCCTGTGTCTCTTGTGCTGTTCTTTCCATAGCTTAGATCTTAGCGAGGTGGAGGGGTGCAGGTAGGTAGAAGGCGAAATCTCCGCGCGCACCCCAGTGTTCGAACCTCAAGGGTCTGCCGGAACCCGAAATCCGACAACCAGGAGCGCGAGCAAGAGCTTCTGAGGCATGGGGTATCGTGCTCTCACATCTCGTAGCACTGTGCTGACAAAGTACACTGGGTGCTCGACGAGGGTAGGAGAGCTGACGGAGTGTTTGGCTCCCGGGGGGTGAGGTGTTTCCTGTGGATCCCCAGCTTGATGACTAGCCGGGGCAGCCGCTGTCTCAGGAGCATCGCCTTGGTGTTCTGCTGCCTCATCCGGCTTGGCAGCTCCATTTGGTGGCCCTTGACCTGGCGCTCCTCTCTGAGGGCCACCAGCGCCGCGATGGCGGAGTGGGGTGTGGTAGATAGGTAGAGTACCAAGGGCTTGAGAGGACGAAGCGCGACTATCAAGGCGGGTTGGTCAAGTATCTCTTGAGGTCTTGAAATGCCAGGTCGGCCTCGGGGGTCCACTCGAACGAATCCTTCTTCTTCATCAGCTTGAAGAACGGCATGGCGCTCTCCCCTAACTTGGAGATAAAGCGCCCCAGCGAAGTCACGCAGCCTGCAAGCTTCTGCATCTGCTTGAGGGTTTGTGGTGGGCTTATGTCTTCGATTGCCTCGACCTTCTCCGGGTTGGCCTCGACCCCCTTGTGGGACACGAGGAAGCCCAGAAGCTTGCCGAAAGGGACACCAAACACACATTTCTCCGGGTTGAGCCGCAGTCCACCTGGCGCAGGCTTGCGAAGGTCTCCTCCAGGTCCTGAATCAAAGTTCTCGCCTCTCAATACTTCACCACAATGTTGTCGACATAGGCCTCAGCATTTCTCCCGAGCTGCCGCCCCAAGGCGATGTGCATCAGCCGCTGGAAGGTCGCTCCTACGTTGCGTAGTCCGAATGGCATGCAAGTGTAGCAGTATACCCCGCACGGGGTCAAGAAAGCTGTTTTTTCCACATCTTCCACTGCCATCTTCATCTGGTGGTAGGCTGAGAACGCATCCAGGAAACATAGCAGATCACACTCGGCAGTGGAGTCGACAATCTGGTCGATGCGCGGCAGCGGGAATGGGTCTTGAGGGCAAGCCTTGTTGAGGTTGGTGAAGTTGACACACATGTGCTCCTTCTCTCCTTTCTTCGGCACGACGACCGGGTTCGACAGCCACTCTAGGTACCGAACCTCACGAATGACACCTGCTGCCTCTAGCTTGCGGGTTTCCTAAATGATGAAAGACTGCTTCTCTGTGGACTATCGCCTCGCCCTCTGCTTCACAGGGCGCACGTTGGGCATACCCTCAAATGATGCTCAATCACTCCTCTCAGGACCCCAACTAGCTACTTAGGCTCCTAGGCGAACACTTCCTTGTTCGCCCATAGGAAGTCCACCAGCTCCCTTTCTTGATCTAGGACGAGGTCGGCGCCTATAGTAAAGGTGGCGCCTGAGGCCCTGTCCTCGTCGGCCGGTATCTGCTTCGTCTTGGCTTGACCTTGAGTGAATAGCTGCTTCTTCTTGGTCGTCGTAGCCCCCTTGGTCCTGGGTACGGCCTTGTCAGCCGGGCAAGCTGCCGCCATGGCCCTGAAGGCGAGTTTGAGGGCCGCCAAGGCTTCCTTGGTGTCTCCGGCCACGGTGAGGATGCCCTTACTCCTTGGCATCTTCATGAGGTTGTAGGTAGGATGAGTATCTACCATGAATTGGGCCAGCACCGGGTACCCGAGGATGGTGTTGTACCGTAAGTCGATGCGGGCGATCTCGAAGTCGATTAGCTCGGTGCGGTAGTTGTCGCATGTGCCGAAGGTCACAGGGAGACGTATCTGCCCCACGAGGTTGGAGGATCCGCCACCGACTCCGGAGAAGGGCTTGCTGGGGCGGAGCCACTCAAGCGGTACGTGAAGGAGGCTAAAAGCCTCCACGGAGAGCACGTTGAGGCCGGCGCCGTCATCGATGAGGGTCTTGGTAACGGCTACACTGCAGATGGTGGGTGTGCAAAGCATAGGGAGCACGCCCGAACCGACGGTGGTGACTGGGTGATCCCCCAAATCGAAGGTCAGGTCGGCGCTGGGCGCCACCCAACCCAGGGGAGCCCCTGTCACATGGAGGCGGCGCCGATCCAGCGTTAAAACGGCTTGGTGTGTCGGTCCGAGGGCGGCGCCTGGGAGCCATCAAGGAGAGCTGCGACGACGGGGGGTGCTGGTCCCCCGAAGCGCGCGATGAAGAGGTCGCGCAGCTCCCCCAGGAGGCCTAAGAAGATCTCGGCAGATGGAGGAGCCAGGAGCGCGGCACGCCAGCGAAGGCCATTGGGAGCCAGTTGGCCATGACCTTATCGTCACCCCCGGCCTCCAGAATGGCCTCCTCATATGCCAGCAAGAAGGCCGCCGGATGCGCCGCACCATCGTAACAGGGTAGCATCTCCGGCTTGAACTTGTGCGGCCACCACATCCGCCGCAAGGCGGGGGTGAAGGCCCGGAGCCCCACGGCGCTGCGGAGGGCACCCGTCGATCCAGTCGGAGAAGCGGCGGCGTCCATGAGAGCCGGTCGAAGAGGCGAGGCCGTCGGGGGGCGAAGCTTCGGCGCACCCCTACCTGGCACGCCAAATGTCGGATTTCGTGTTCCAGCAAAACCCTTGAGGTTCGAACACTGGGGTGTGCACGAAGATCTCTCCCCCCCTCTAGCTCGCACACATCATGATCTCACGGCCTAGCTCGACGAACCCAAAGAACAAGAGATACAAGAGTTTATACTGGTTTGGGCCACCGATGTGGTGTAATACCCTACTCCAGTGTGGTGTGGTGGATTGCCTCTCGGGCTGAGGATGAACATTTACAAGGGAAGAATAGCCTCCTGAGGAGAGGTGCCCGTGTGCTTGGTGAGCTTGTGTGGTTGAGGATGATCTGGATGATCTGGATCCCTTCTAATGTTCCCTCCCTCATACGGTGGTGGCTAGTCCTATTTATAGAGGCCTTGATCCTCTCCCCAAATATTGAGCGGGAAGGGATCCCACAACGGCCAAATTCGAAGGGAGACAACTAGTACAAGTTATCATGACTAAAGGTGGTCTTCGCCTGCCAAAGGCTCTGGTGGTGACGTCGTCTTGGGCTCCACGGTGAGCTCCGTCCTGCCGTCCTGCTGGTCTTGGTCTTGTTGCATCGATATGGAAACCTTTGCCTGATGCCTCGGGACTCCTTGCCTGCGCTTGCCTCTTTAGCACCAGAGAGGAAACCAAGACACTACGCGCGCTAGCGCCCACCTAGCACCCGCCTGGCTCCATTCATCATGGCTTGCATCATAGAAACCTCGCGAGGTGTCCCTTTCCTTGATCTCTCTGCCCCTCGCGAGCCATCCTGGTGAAGCTTCCCCTGAGGAGGTCTTGTGTCATCTGCCTCGCGAGGCTTGGCCCCTCGCGAGGGTCTTGAGTGTTTGTTGGTGAAGATGGGCCGTACAGGGCCGCTCGTGGAGCCACGCTACGGGCTGCAGGCAGGCAAGTCTGGGGACCCCCGTTCCCAGGACGCTGACAGTCTTGGGGCATAAAAGTTCTGAAAGAGGTCTTGAAGTTGATAAAGCTAAAGTAGATGATATTGAAAAGATGTCGTGTCCTAAAGATATCAAAGGTATAAGAAGTTTCCTTGGTCATGCTTGTTTATATAGTAGGTTTATTAAAGACTTCTCTAAAATATCTAGGCCTCTCACTAATATCTTGCAAAAAGATGTTCCTTTTATTTTTGATGATGATTGTGTAGAAGCATTTGAAATACTTAAGAAAGCCTTGATTTCTGCACCTACTGTTCTGCCACCTGATTGGAAATTACCCTTTGAAATTATGTGTGATGCTAGTGATTATGTTGTTGGTGCTATTCTAGGACAAAGAGTTGATAAGAAATTGGATCTTATTCATGCTAGTAAAACTCTAGAAATGCCCAGAGAAATTATGCTACTACTGAAAAAGAATTTTTAGCAGTTGTTTTTTGCTTGTGATAAGTTCAGTTCTTATATTGTTGATTCCAAAGTAACTTTTCACACTGATCATGCTGCTATTAAATATCTTATGGAAAAGAAAGATGCTAAACGTAGACTTATTAGACGGGTTCTCTTGTTACAAGAATTTGATTTGCATATTATTGATAGAAAGGGAGCTGAGAACCCCGTTGCAGACAACTTGTCTAGGTTAGAAAATGTTCTTGATGACCCATTGGCTGTTGATTATAGCTTTCCTGATGACCAATTAGCTGTCATAAATGCTTCTCGTAATACTCCATGATTTGCTGATTATGCTAATTACATTGTTGCTACATTTATACCACCTAGTTTCACGTACCAGCAAAGAAAAAGTTTTTCTATGATTTAAGACATTACTTTTGGAATGACCCACACCTTTATAAAGGAGTAGATGGTGTTATTAGACGTTGTGTACCTGAGCATGAATATGAACATATCCTTCGGAAGTGCCACTCCGAGTCTTACGGAGGACACCATGCTGGAGATAGAACTGCACACAAGGTATTGGAATCCGATTTTTATTGGCCTAGTCTCTTCTAGGATGCTTGTAAGTTTGTTATGTCTTGTGATGAATGTCAAAGAATTGGTAATATTAGTAGATGTCAGGAAATGCCTATGAATTATTCACTTGTTATTGAACCATTTGATGTTTGGGGCTTTGATTACATTGGACCTTTTCCTTCCTCTAATGTGTATACACATATTTTAGTTGCTGTTGATTACGTCACTAAGTGGGTAGAAGCTATTCCAGCTAGTAGCGCTAATCATAACACTTCTATTAAGATGCTTAAAGAAGTTATTTTTCCGAGGTTTGGAGTCCCTAGATATTTAATGACTGATGGTGGTTCACATTTTATTCATGGTGCTTTCCGTAAAATGCTTGCTAAATATGATGTCAACCATATAATTACATCTCCTCATCATCCCCAGTCTAGTGGTCAGGTAGAATTAAGCAATAGAGAGATTAAATTGATTTTGCAAAAGACTGTTAATAGATCTAGAAAGAATTGGTCTAAAAAACTTGATGATGCATTATGGGCTTATAGGACTTCTTATAAAAACCCTATGGGTATGTCTCCGTATAAAATGGTTTATGGAAAAGCATGTCACTTACCTCTTGAATTAGAACATAAGGCATATTGGGATATTAAAGAGCTCAATTATGATTTCAAACTTGCTAGTGAGAAGAGGTTATTTGACATTAGCTCGCTCGATGAATGGAGAACCCAAGCCTATGAGAATGCCAAGTTGTTTAAAGAAAAGGTTAAAAGATGGCATGACCAAAGGATACAAAAGCGTGAGTTTAATATAGGTGATCATGTCTTGCTATACAACTCTCGTTTAAGATTTTTTGCAGGAATGCTTCTCTCTAAATGGGAAGGTCCTTACATTATCGAGGAGGTTTATTGTTCCGGTGCAATCAAAATCAACAACACCAAAGGCACAAATCCGAAGGTGGTAAACGGTCACAGAATCAAACATTATATCTCAGGTACTCCCGTAAATGTTGAGACCAATATAATTAATACCATAACACCGGAGGAGTACATAAGGGCTACTTTCCAGAACGTTTCAGACTCCGAGAAGGAATAGGTATGTGGTACAGTAAGTAAACCGACTCCAAAACGTTTCCAATGATAATTTTTCTCCATTCTGGAATATTTTAGAAAATAGGAAAATTAAAAGCAGTCCGAAGGAGACACGAGGCCACCACAAGGGTGGAGGGCGCGCCCCCCGTCCTTGTGGCCACCTCATGTGCCCTCCGGACCCCGTTTTCTTGCACAATACTTCTTTGGGTTTTTTCACATTTGTGCCCCTGGTTCCTTAGCCATACTCATTCATCCCCACATTCTTAACTTTTGCTCACATTTTCCACTCCCTTGCCCGAAACCCTCAGAACTGGTCACAAACAGTGGATGCCGTCGGGTCAGTGATTTGACCGTTAACTGTGACGAGTGGGGCCGCACTGACCGTGTCACCCGTCGGACCTGATGAGTGGGGTCGCATCGGACGGTGCTGCTGTTTACCCGCCGGGCCATGGTTAGACTGTTGGGCCCTGCGCGAGCCGCAACGACAGAAGCCTGTTATGCATGCACATCATGTCCAACTAGCCTGCTATGCATGCACGTAGCTAGCCTACCTGCATGTGCCGCTGCTCGCCGCCATGATGCGCTGACCGGCCTCTTTCTGCACGCGAGCCGCCACGGACGCTGACCGACATCTTTTTCATGCGAGCCGCCACAGACGCAGGGACGGTTGCTGCCACTGGTTCATCTCATCTCGCACGCGTGTCTCTTTGATGTAGAGCATTGTTTCACACTATTCAATCCACTCGCATCTATTCAACGTGGCAATTAAAACCTGTTGGCAATTAAAGTGGCATATTGATCGAGGCGGCTCATTTGAACGTAGCAAATCTAAAGCGTGGCCAGTGCCACTCCCCTTCCCTTCTCCTTTCCCTATTTAAACCACCACCCCTCCACCTATTCCACACACATCCATTTGTGCCGCCCCTTCTCTTCTTCACCCGAACCCAGAGCACTCTGAAAGCGAGGCGAGGATGCAGTACAACAGCCCCACCTTCGAGCTCCCACCGACTGTGCCAGAGATACGGTATCCAGTCAACATCGTCATGGTGAGGACGCTCCGCGTGTGGGCGTTCTCATGCTAGAGGGGTGCGAGGGGGGTTTGCCCACTGGTTCCTCGGGGCGGGCTTCGCTCACCTCCCGGCGGGCTCGCCGGTGATGTTCCGACTAGAGGAAGTGCGTCCAAACTCTAGGACTCCGCCGATAGGGTTCATCGCCACCTTCACCAACAGATTTGATGCGTACTACCTCCTCGGCAAGGTGTTTTGGTCTGGATGTGAATTCATCACATTCACAACCCATAACATCTTCACAAACTTCGACTGCATCTTCCTCACCCGTGACGGTATGCATAGCCTCCCCTACTACATCGGCGAGGACGGCATGGAGGAAGTGTTGGGGAATGTAGTAATTCAATAAATTTCCTACGATCACGCAAGATCTAACTAGGAGATGCATAGCAAGGAGACGGGAGAGTGTGTACACGTACCCTCGTAGACCGAAAGCGGAAGCGTTTGGTAACACGGTTGATGTAGTCAAACGTCTTCACGATCCAACCAATCCAAGTACCAAACATACGGCACCTCTGTGTTCAGCACACGTTCAGCATGATGACGTCCCTCGAGCTCCTGATGCAGTTGAGGACGAGGGAGAGTTCCGTCAGCACGACGGTGTGGTGACGATGTTGATGATGTGATCCGCGCAGGGCTTCGCCTAAGCACTACGACAATATGACCAAGGTGGTAAACTGTGGAGGGGGGCACTACACAGCTAAGACAATTGATCTTGTGTTTTCTAGGGTGCCCCCTGCCTCCGTATATAAAGGAGGAGATGGGGAGGCCGGCCGACCCCTGTAGGGTGCGCTAGGAGAGAGGAGTCCTACTAGGACTCCAAGTCCTAGTAGGATTCCACTTGATGGAAGGGGGAAGAAGGAAGGGAGAGGGAAAGGGGGGTCGCGCCCCCTCCCCTAGTCCTATTCGGGCTCCCCATGGGGGGGCACCTCCTCGTGGCCTGCCCCTCTCTCCCCTAAGGCCCATGTTGACCCATTACTTCCCCGAGGGGTTCCGGTAACCCCTCTGGCACTCTGTCTTTACCCGGTACCTCTTGGAACTCTTCCGGTGTCCGAATAACGTCGTCCAATATATCATTCTCTATGTCTCGACCATTTCGAGACTCCTCGTCATGTCCGTGATCTCATCCGGGACTCCGAACAAACTCCAGTCATAAAAAACATAACTCATAATATAAATCGTCATCAAACGTTAAGCGTGCGGACCCTCTGGGTTCGAGAACTATGTAGACATGACCGAGACACATCTTTGGTCAATAACCAATAGCAGAACCTGGATGCTCATATTGGTTCCTACATATTCTACAAAGATCTTTACCGGTCAAACCGCATAACAACATACGTCATTCCCTGTGTCATCGGTATGTTACTTTCCCGAGATTCGATCCTCGGTATCATCATACCTAGTTCAATCTCATTACTGACAAGTCTCTTTAGTCGTTCCGTAATGCATCATCCTGCAACTAACTCATTAGTCACATTGCTTGCAAGGCTTATAGTGATGTGCATTACTAAGAGGGCCCAGAGATAGCTCTCCGATACACGGAGTGACAAATCCTAATCTTGATCTATGCCAACTCAACAAACACCATCGGGGACACCTGTAGAGCATCTTTATAAGCACCCAGTTACGTTGTGATGTTTGATAGCACACAAGGTGTTCCTCCGGTATTCGGGATTTTCATAATCTCATAGTCAGAGGAACATGTATAAGTCATGAAGAAAGCAATAGCAATAAAACTAAATGATCATTATGCTAAGCTAACGGATGGGTCTTGTCCATCACATCATTCTCTAATGATGTGATCCCGTTCATCAAATGACAACACATGTCTATGGTTAGGAAACTTAACCATCTTTAATTAATGAGCTAGTCTAGTAGAGGCACACCAGGGACATACTGTTTGTCTATGTATTCACAAATGTACTAAGTTTTCGGTTAATACAATTCTAGCATGAATAATAAACATTTATCATGATATAAGGAAATATAAATAACAACTTTATTATTGCCTCTAGGGCCTATTTCCTCCAGGAGGAACAGTGAAGAGGAGGCGCAGTGAAGATGGTGGTGAAGGCCCGGTCTCATGAGCTTGTCTTGCCCTAGGGTGTTAGGGATTTTTATCTTCTATATATTTCTATCTTAATTATGTCATTGGTTGTATTGTGAAATTTTTATCTCTATCGTGTTATCCCCTAAGAACTATGTTATGCTTGCTACCCTTATTTGATATGTTGTTGGTTATCTGTGTTTTGCTTGCTATTTCTATCTTATTTGACGTGAGATATTGCTAGATGGATATGGTGCCGTACACGAGCCCTTATGCTAAATCAATCAATGGAAGGGTATCCCTCAATGAAAACCAGCAAGTTTTGGGGTTAGCCTTGTAAAAATGGTTGGAGGGTAGCCCATTCGTCTTGTTATATTCATGGTGTGTACTTGTGTAGGTCAAGTTGAAGGGCCCATTTAGAGTGGGGTCAAGTTTTCGCACGCGCGGATAATGGACTAGTTGAAGTGTCAAAAAGTAAACTAAAGCTAGAAAAATGAGCCATGTTGATGTTGAAAATAAGAAGAAGAAAAGCTATTTTTTTAGCTTTGTTGGTGGCTCTATTACGTATATTGTATGAACAAAAACAAGCTAATTTTTGAATAGTTTGTGGCCTATGCTATGGTTTAGGGCACCCTATGTTTTATGTAAGAAGTATGCTATGGTTGCTACTTTCTATGTTATGGATGTATGCTTTCTACCTGAGATATCGGTAGATGGATATGGTGCCATAGCCGAGTCGTAGACATGCTCTCTAGATGGATATGGTGACGTAGCCGAGCCCTAGACATGCTCTCTAGATGGATATGGTGGCTAATGGTGCCACTGGACTTTATTTTAGACGTGGTTTCAGATGGATATCACAATCTACATAATTAAGTCTGACATGCTCTTAATAACAAAAAAAATCATGTATACAATGTTTTTCTTGCAACAAAAACATGTTTATAATACCCGCATGTCAAAAGATCAAAGTGTTGTGCCATAGGCTGTATACAGAAGGAAATTGCCACGATATGTACAAATAAATTTGACATGGGAAAGTCCAACAATAAATCGATTTACCATCATGCACTATTTTTGTTCGGCATGGCAATAAATGGATTTACCATGGCAATAATCAAGGAAAAAACAGAGCCAACACGTGCACTATTTTCTAGGACTCTTTTATCTTTGTGGGCCTTCGACACTCAATGCAATGAGACGGCCCAACCAGAGCTTAGTTTCAATTTGGGCCCTAGAACTATGTTTTTTTCTTCCACGGTTGGTGTTGTCTGACGAAACTAAAGAAGCTGAAAGTGTACAAAACTGACGAAACTAACATGATCCACAAATTAAGCAACACAGAGCATAGAGCACATGAGCCACAAATTAAGCAACATAGAGCATAGAGCACATGATCCAAAAATTTAAGCAAATTGTAGAGCACATGATCGACAAATTTAACCAAATCCTAGAGCACATGACACCATACTAATAACATCTCTAACTAGTGATAACCAGCAAGTAAGAAAATCCTAGAATAACTACACAAAAATAAAAGGGATAAAATCCTAAAGCTATCAGATTCGCCTGCTTGTTCAATCGAATCATCTTCTTTAAGTTCTTGTTCATCTTATTTAATTCCCCCTTCACATCTGCATCCCCAACTATCAGAGCAGCACTTTCAGAGACCAAATTCGTTGGTGCTGATGGCAGATTGAGATCCTAGGTTGGGGCCCCATTGAATTGAATATGTTTAACATTGTCATCCAGCCATTCAAAATGTGTGCATTTCTTCATGATCTGAAATGAAAACATGAACCCTAAATCCCAGATTGAAAAAGAATTAAAAGCAAATAGAAAAAGGAATCAGAGAAAAATCATGAGATCTAACCCGCCCCTCTGTCTTGCTCTCGCATTTCACGAACTCACGCCCATAGTTGCCATTCTTGACCTCCTTAGAAGTCAACTGTATCAGTGGCATGCTGCATGGGCAGTCAGGAAATCGCTCCATGGGAAGTGGACCATACTAGGTCTACGAGGGGCGGGAGGCTGAAGTGGAGCTCGACATATCGCCCAAAGTCGCCGGAGAAGAAGAAGAAGAAGCAGAGGAGTGGCTCCTCTCGTCGCTAGAGAAGAAGAAGCAGAGGAGGAGTGGCTCCCTTCGTCGCCGCAGAATAAGCAGCAGAAGAAAGGGGAGGCACAACCAACAAGTCTCGCGGATCGCCTCTCGCGGATCGCCCCACGATCCAACGATGCGGAGCCATCCATGTGATCCAACAGCGTGGAGCCTGCACGCAACCTGCCCTCGGAATTCCTTTTAGAAGACCACATCTGAGGGTTGTCCCTTGGCGCTAGGGTATGATCGGACGGCTGACGTTCGGAGCTAGGGTTAGGCGAAACCCCGTGGGGTTTAGAGGGGTTTTGAGCTGGTCAACGGGGTTTGCAAGGTTTTGACTGAGCATAACTAATTTAAAAAAATTGAAAAAATATGAAACATTCGCCATTCGTCGTTTTATAAGACACACTAACGAGGAAAAATACTAAACTTGGTATACGGACATTTACAAAAAAAAACCTAGCTAGCACGATCGAGGTTAAATGAGCACCATTAATTAAAAAAATCAAAAAATATAAAACTTGCGCACAATGCTGTCTTGTGTGACATGTTACCAACTAAAAATCATATTTTTCGATGGACATTTTCATGAAAAAACCTTCACACATATGAGCTATCACGTACAACATTTCATAGAGACCAAGGAGAGGAGGTAGGGTTCCCTTCGGTTTTTGAAAATAAAAAAATCAAAAAATCACCAAAGCTTGATTTCAAAGTGAATAAGAAGGATATGAACTTAGTTTTCCATTTTCATATTTTAAATGTGTTTTTAATGGTTTTCTATTAAAGTATATTTTTTTCAAAAAATTTAAAAATATGAAGATTAATTCAATAAATAGTGATTCTTCAAATCTACACTATATAGATTGAAAAGGTGTTAATAAGAAACATTTGGCTCGTTTGGAGTAGGTCCAAAAAAACTTGATTACAAATGGGGTTGTTTACCCTAGCTTGGGAGCTCATTTGGAGCACATTTCTCATGACTACAAGTTTTACCACGCCAAAGAGATCGGATTGATCACGTAACGTTTATAATAGTTCAGCAAACTTTGCAACTCACACCACAGGGGAATGGACTTCAAATGTTGGTTCAAATTCAAAGTTTGCCTAAAATTCAAAATTTGCCTCAGTTTTGTATTCTACCTCAAATTTCACATCAAATTACAAATAGAATTATTACACCTTACAAGTTTTCACTGTAGTTCAAATTGATGACAGAATCCTTATTACGAATCCTTAAAGTTCAAAGTTTATGACTTGCATTCAAGTTCAAATTCAAATATTTGCCTTGCTCCTTGTGTTCCGGGATGGGTTAACCATCTTGCTTCTGGTTTCCCTAGCTGGGATATTTTCTGCTTTTGAAAGCTTTGTCTTGTTGCTTCTGATCTTCACTTCTGGTGGTGGCGGTTTTGTTGAGCTTTGACTGACTGAGCAAGTCATGACCAGTTGACAGCCATCTGTGGGTTC
Source organism: Triticum aestivum (assembly GCF_018294505.1). Lineage (NCBI taxonomy): Eukaryota > Viridiplantae > Streptophyta > Magnoliopsida > Poales > Poaceae > Triticum > Triticum aestivum. The sequence goes on along the minus strand of NC_057812.1, from coordinate 260,406,646 downwards.
ACTAATCCTTAAAGGAACTTAAGACAAAATAACTTCCTCCTCTCTTATAGCTTCAAAACCTTCATATATAAGCCATGGTTTCAAATTCTGCATCAGATGATGGTTCAACCGAAGTTTCTTCCTCTCTAGGTCTTTTCTGTCTTGTGCCTCTAATTATCCTAGAGCTGGGTCAAACAGAAATAAGCTTAGACATCGATAAAAAAGAGAACAAATGCAAAAAGGGAAAGATTGCACTGACTCAAATATAGCAAATGAGATCTCAAATGCACCAAAAAATCAAACCATAGGGTACAATCGTGATTTCTTGCCATGGGAAAAAATCAAGGCAAAACGATAAACTCATGTTTTCATTTAAACAAAAATATGTTGTTAGTTCATGTAAATATTTTCAAATAGCACACGGTTCACTCACGAAAGCCGTGTGCCTACTAAACCATGGTCGATGCCCCCCTGCCACGCGCGCTATCTGTGTCCTGCGTTCTGATTGGCCAGAACCCAAACCCCATGGATCGTACGTCTGCACCATTGGATTCTCCTTGAGCAAACGACAATCCTCATCCTTATCGACAGTACATGCATTTCCAGTTGTGATTTTATTTATATCCACAAATTGCACGTTAAATTCAAAAAAATTCTTAAATATAGCAAACGATACCTGAAATGCGTTAGAAAATCAAACCCGTGGTATAATGGTGATTGCGTACCGTGAAAATTTTCATGAGGCCTAACGATGAAGTCACTGGCCACTGGAGTTTGAATTGACACGTCTCCTTTTGTAAACCATGAACCTTCTTGTGAGATTCTCCGATTTGTAAGGAGCGATCATCAAAACTTGTGCCAAACTTCCAAAAAAATCCATGGGGTCATGAGAGCACGCCACGAGCACAAGCCGATTTTGATGATGTCTGGACCCCATCTGAATTTTTTGTAAGTAAAATACCAACTAGGCCTACGCCTGTGGCCGCACCTCGTGGCCGAAATGTTTGAAACTTCTCCTCATTTCCCGGACAATGGATGAAAACTCGCAAAGAGACACAAATGATTTGTACACCTTCTTTGCTAACTAATACCCAGATGTAGTTGTAGTACGGTTTTGATTTTATATGCACTAAATGGAAGGTAAATGCAAAAATTGACTTAAATATAGTAGATGAGACCTAAAATGGGCCAGAAAATCAAACCTAGGGTATATACATGATTGTTTACCATGAAATTGTTTTTGAGGCAGAACGATGTAGTCACCGACGATTGGAGCCCGGAGTGGCACATCTCCTTTTGGAAACTATGATCCTTCTTGTGAGATGCTCCGATTTGGAAGCTGTGAGCATCAAAACTTGTGCCAAACTTCACCAAATTTTTTCCATGGGATCCGGAGAGCACACCATGATGACACTGATTTTTGTTATTTCCGGACTCTATATGCATTTCCTGTAATTAAAATACCAACAAGGCCTACGCCTTTGGCCGCACCCTGTGGCCGAACTGTTTGATTTTTCCCCATTTCTCGAACAATGAATGAAAAGTCACAAAGCGACACACAAATGATCTTGCTAACACCCACGTGTAGTTTTGACTATAGAAAATGACTCAAATATAGCAAATGATACCTCAAATGCACCAGAAAATTGAATCATAGGGTACAATGGTGATTTCTTACAGTGGAATTGTTTTAGGCGAAACGATGAACTCATGTTTTCATTCAAACAAAAATATGTTGTTAGTTCATGTAAATGTTTTCAAATAGCACATGGTTCACTCACGAAAGCCGTGTGCCTAACAAACCATCGCGGATGCCCCCCTACTGCGCGTGCCATATGAGTCATGCGTTCTGATTGGCTAGAACCCAAACCCATGGATCGTACATCTACACCGTTGGATGCTCCCAGATCGAACGACAATCCTCATCTCTTTCATCAGCGCATACAGTTCCGGCTACGATTTGATTTATATGCCAAAATACATGGTAAATACCAAAAAATATCTTAAATATAGCACACGAGACATGAAATGCGCCAGCAAATCAAACATGGTGATTGCTTACCGTGGGAAAAAAATTAGAGGCGAAACGATGAACTCACGTCTTAATTTCAAAATTTGCACGTCTTCATTTCAAACAAAATTATGTTGTTTATGCACACGAGCGCTTAGAGGTAACCGTTTGCATAGGCCTTTCCGCATGGCGACCGAGGATATTTTTTCACCCTTTTCACCTAGGCCGCCAACACCCTCCAACCACCCACCGCGTTTCACTCAATTAGTCCACCCAATCTCCGTCCCCAGCCCCCCCTCCCCCAAATCCATAGCAGAACCCTCTCTGGCGCCGGCGTCCTCATCCTGGCCGTGTGCCCGCTCTTCGGTGTCAACCCTACCTCCACTGTTGTTCCCAACACACGGCTGCCTGCACTTCACCATCTTTGTTTGCTCGCCAGCCACCCTTGAGCATATCGATCATGTAACCCTCGCCTCTCCTGTGGTCCTGTCGGGTTTGCATTAAGAATGCTGTTAGTTACTGCTGTCCATCGCGGTGAGGCATATTTCCTCTCAATCCCTCTTCCCATTTTGTTTAGTATGTTCCCAAATTGGCTATAAAATAACGGAGGGAGTATATATGTTAATTATCTACCTTCCTAACTGGTACATATAAGATGTATTTGTTCCAGTAAGTTACTGCCAATTTACTGATCGTGGGCGCCCGAGTCACACAAACTTAACAAATAAGTCGTACCTTTCTAAATTATTGCATGACATGTTTAGACAGCTTGATACCAAGTTGTTAGCTTTATTCTTATCCTCCTCTCTTGAGTTTCGCATGTGTTCTCTGTAGATGTCGAGTAGCAGTGACAACACTCATGCTTCAGGCGATGTATCCTCATCTGATTCTGACAACCCTAGGTCTTCAGCAGATGGTGAGGGATCAAGTAATATGGAACGAGATAGAGCTGCAACAATTACCCTTCCGGTCAGGACATGGAGGAATGCTCCAAGGAAGCCCACACACCAGCCTAAAGGTGTATATGAAGTAACTAAGATCGACTTGAAGTCTTGGGCTCCAACTAAACCAGATAAAGCACGCACGAGGTTCATGAGTGTGTGTGGATTTGTTGGTAGAGAAAGGCTCAACATTAATCTGCCGGGGTTTCAGAAGTCCGACACAGAAACATGGCAAAGGATAGTCCGGGAGATCATGGATCACTTCAATGTTCCAGAGCAATGGAGAATGCAGGTGGAACATGCTGCACTGAACAAGGCTAGGGATGCTTGGAGAAACTAGAAGCACGTGCTGTACAAGAAGTGCTTGAGTGAAGGCAAGGACCCAATCCCCGCATACCCCCAAATTACAAAGGCAGACTGGAGATAATTCAAAAGGTTCAGGGCAACCATAGAGTTTGCTACGAAGAGTGCCAAGCAATCGGAACTTCAGAAGAGGAACACACAGCCCCACCATATGGGTGTGGCAGGATACTACGGCATGAAACCGGTATGGGATCAGGAGGACAAACAAGTAGTAGCTGTGGGTGGGAAACCGGTCTTTAGTGAAATCAGGGGTGAACACGCTAGAGACTACTTGCAGGCACGTGCAAGGAGGCGTGATGATGGAACTTATTACTTTGAAAACTCACATGACAAAAAATTGTATCGCGTGATGTTAAAGGCTTTCGAGATCCCTGGAAGGTTCTACAGGAACTCAGGGCCATGTGACATTTTGTCCGATGCTCTGGAAACAAGAGAGGCCCCTAGCCGTGCAAGGGGCATATGTGTTAATGTCCCGCAAAAGATGGCTTTCACATTTAGAAAAGAAGAGAGGCTTAGCATGAAAAAAGCGAGGAGTGAAATGAAGCATAATGAATTGTATGAAAGTTGAGGAAGGACATGTATCCGAATGATCGAAAGGAAATTGAGGAGTCAATGATGATGTAGAATACTGTAACACTGATAGATAGCTAGCAGATGGGAGGGGAGGTGGGCATGGAGGATGCTGGTTATTACGTGACAACACCGCACAAGAGTAGTTGTGCATCAGCTGACCCCAGCGACACTAAGACTACAACTGCTCATGATGATGCTATATTTGATCTATCTGGAATGAAAGACAGACTAAAGGGCGTGCTTACACATTATGAATGTACATTAAAATGTGCAACATCCTAGGTTTGCCCACCCTTCTTGGAGGAGGGCCTCTTGTTGGACAATGTGCCATTGAAGCCGGGCTGTGTGAAGTGCTACGTGACTGAAGTAAAGCCTGGATTCAATGAATTTGCCCTGATGAATGTCCTAGGAGACTTTGATGAGCAAAGGACCTTGGGAGAAACACTGTTACGTCACATCCAGTGCCAGCGAAAGGAAACAGAGTTCATGAATGAGATCCCTGAAGCCCCGCCAAGAGCAACCAATGTCGCCCCTCAACCTGTGACGCTCTCCTTGCCACAACAACTATTGCGTGCTTCCCCCAAAGAACCTACTACTCGTAATCCGACGGCTGATGCATCAACCTGTGATCAGATGACTGACTTTGTGCCGTACAGGCCATGTCATCATCCGCCCAGAGCAGCCAGTGGCAAGGTGTCGGGGATATACCCCGCGGTGTAACCCGGCTGGAGCTTAGCGACTCACTGGTGACCCGCCTGGACTTGGCAACTCACGGGTGACCCGCCCGAGCTTCGCGACTCATTAGTGACCCGGTGGGTGGGTCAGACGAACAACAAGACCCAAAGGCCATAAGATGGCTCGTGGGGAGGCTGACCCATATTATGGCCGGCCGGCTTGAGAAGGAAGGCACAAGGAATATTTCACTTACAAGGGAAGCAAGACTAGGATTCCACTTGCAATAGAATAGTCCTAATCCTACTAGGACTCTACATGTAACCCTCCCCTCCAACAGACAGACATGTCTTAGACAAGACCAAAGTAGATGCTCTCGAGATAGAGGTAGCGAAACCTCGCCCTTGTAACCGAGATCGTCATCATGATCAATATCAATGAAGCAGGATGTAAGCTTTACCTCCACCGTGAGGGGCCAAACCTGGGCAAAACCTCATGTCTCTCGGTTCCGACCAACCCCGTTCAAGCTACTACCTAGTTGCGTTGGCCTCATGACTAAGTCCCCACACTAGGACATCTACCGTGACAAAACCACGACAGTTGGCGCCCACCGTGGGGCCCCACACGATGGTGTTGAGTTTTTGGAGGGATCTCTCCCAGGGATCAAGAAGTTTGCAATTTTTTGGATGAAGAAAGACCTAGTGCGGAAGGAGTTGCATCAGCTACAAATTCATCATCGAGATGAGAATTTTGGTGACGCCTTATATCAATTCCGATTCTGATCTGGAGATAAAGCTAAGGATCTTGAATACATAGATCCTACGTTCGTCGGAGGTCGCGTATACATAGATCTGAATCTCGAGGAGATTGCAAGCGACTTCAATGTTTTTGGAGATATAAAAGGAAAAAATTATCCACCGAGCGGGACAGCTGTGGCGTCTAGCAAGTTGAGAAGAAGAAAAGTCAAATATGGGATACCATCGGTTGCATGACGCGGAAATGGATAAGGCAGCAACTCATACTCCTCCGCCGTCCGGGCCTCGAGCTACCGTGTTCCTCCTCTGAGTCGCCACGGAGTTGTCGCGGCCTCGACCACCTCGCGTGCGTCCTCACGCTCGCCTGCGGGCGCCTCCTCCCGACCACCAAGCTCACTGCACTACGAGGCTGCTGCCATTGAGCCACTGCTTCAAGCCGCCCCCGACGGCCTCCTCCTCTTCTGTGCCTCGGTCGCTATTGCTTCTCTGCTCCAAGCTGTGCTGCAACGCTATCTCCGCCGCCGCTCTGGAGCTGCCCCCACGGCCTCGCGGTCTCCTCCGCCTCTGCTTCCAACCCACCGCCACCCCTCACGGCATTGCTTAAGAGCTGGCCTCACCCCCATCGTGGCGGCATCGTGGTGGCTGTGACCCACCACATCTCTGCCGCTGAACCGCCACGATGCCAGCAACTCTCGCCTTGTGTGGTCGACGCTCCCGCGTGTTAAGCCGCCCGCCCCAAGCCACCGATGCGCTCGCCTCCACCTCTGCTGCATGCGGCCGTGGCCCCTGGCCATCGTTTTTGAGCTCGGCCATCGCCTTCACCAACCCGGTCATCTTCGAGCTGCTTTGACCTCAAGTTACCTCGAGTCATAGGTCCCCCTCCGCCGTACGCATCAAGTCACCCCGAATGAGCCGCCATCACCTTTGCCCGCTTGCCACTTGAGCCGCCACCCGTGCACCTGGACCAAGTCGCCGCTCCAACCAATTTCATCGTGACTTGCTCTAATCTGCCCCTGTAGCCAGCGTCAAGCCGCCTCTGACAGGCCGACCCGCCTCCGCCTCACTGCTGGAGCGAGTGAAGAGTTGTTCCGCTTCTCCACCGCGGACTCGCCGGGGCTTTCTGAGCCACCCCTCGCTCAGATCCGCCGCTTTTAAAGGTACCGGTTTTTTGCCTCTGCTTCAGAGTGAAAATGCTAGACTCATCCGCTTTTACTGGCTATTACGGGCCCTTTTCAACTAATCAAACTTGCCCCCCTCGAGTTACTGGCTATTATGCAAGACAATTGTTCACCGTAAGAGTGATGGTCGTGTCATGGATATGTAGCTCGGAACACCACCATCATGCGCTACCATCTGACCGTGCCATGATGCTCGATGAATATATGTGCAAACCACCGCCTCTGCGGCCCAATTTACATCAACATAACATGGTTAACTCGCCCGCCGTGCGGCTTACCGCGCCTGTGATTGACCTACTCATCCATGCGGCTTACCGCACTGGCTTAGAATGCCACGACCGACTCATTTGTCCGTGCCCGCGGCCGACTCAACCGTTTCCGTGCAGCCTTTGATGTCGCGGTCGTCTTTACCGTCCACCCCCGCAGTCTGGTCTACATCAACTCACCAGAGATGCACCTGTCTACACGAGCTGTTTACCGAGCACATGCAAGTCACTGCTCTTGCAGCCCGGTCTATTTCAACAACTCTTGAGCAAATGATATATTATCAGCTTCTGCTTACACCAGATGGTTCAATGGACAGGCGCAAAAGTCGCCGCCATTATGATTTGGTTAATTTCAATAAATAGCCAAAACGAACCATCGGCTGGATTACTGACACAACTCATACGGGATCATTTATAACCCGCTGAGGTCAACCTCAACTTTCTGTGGATCCACATCGCGTTATCAATGCCAAAGATATACAATGAGTGTTGCGAAGATCATCAACTCGCCACCTTGCCTCTAGCTTCAACACATTCAAGCGTTTCCGCTGTTCAACTATATGGCAGTTTATATCACGGTCAAGTATGGAGAGTCTCAAGCCAACTCCTCGAGTCGTCTTAAGACTTGGGGGCTACACGAACATGGCTCGACAAAATTGGCCGGTTTCAGTGAATTTAAGAACTCCGGGTCATTGGAGGGAAAATTGTCGGATTTCGGGTTCCGGCAGACCCTTGATGTTCGAACACTGGGGTGCGCATGGAGATTTCGCCTTCTACCTACCTGCACCCCTCCGCCTCGCTAAGATCTAAGCTATGGAAAGAACAGCACAAGAGACACAGGGTTTATACTGGTTCGGGCCACCGTTGTGGTGTAATACCCTACTCCAGTGTGTGGTGTGGTGGATTGCCTCTTGGGATGATGATGATGAGCAATACAAGGAAGAACAGCCTCGCGAGGGTCTATTCTTGGCTGAGGGGATGAACTGCTAGGAGGAGTTCAGTCACCCTTCTCTCTCTCTCTCTTCTCGATTCTCTCTTCTTGATTCCGCTTTCGATCCCAGCTTGTTTCTGGGTTGGCCGATTCTAGATCCCCTCTACCCTGGGGGTGGCTAGTCCTATTTATAGGCAAAGGCCCTGGGCCTCTTCCCAAATATTGAGCGGGAAGGGCGCCAACAATTGGCCATTTTGAAGGGAAACATCTGGTACACTTATCCTGACTAAAGTTGGTCCTCGCCTGCCAAAGGCTCTGGCAGTGACGCTGGCTTGGGCTCCACAATGACTTCCTCCCTGCTGTTGGACTGGTCTTGGTCTCGTTGCACCGGAACGGGTGCCTTTGCTTGATGCCCGCGCTTGCGCTTGCTCCCTTTGCACCAAAGAGGAAAGGAGGACACTGTGCGGCTGGCGCTCGCCTGGCACCCTTGGTCGTCATGGCTTGCGTCACGGGCACCTCGTGAGGTACCCCGCCTTGATCTCTCCGCCTCCTCGCGAGCCAGCCTGATGAGGCCGTGCCTAAGGAAGCTCCGTGTCGTCCGCCCCACGAGGCTTGGCCCCTCGCAAGGGTCTTGGGTCTGTGTTGATGAAGACGGGCCGTGCTGGGCCCCTCCTCGAGCCACGCTGCAGGCCACAGGCAGGCAAGTCTAGGGACCTCCGTTCCCAGAACGCCGACAGTAGCCCCCGGGCCCAAGGCGCGCCCGGACTTGGCCGTGTAGGGAGGCGAAAGGGTAAGAGCGAAGCACCGCGGGCCCTAACAGCCTACGGCCTTGGGCTCCGCGTGGCGGTTGATTGGACGTGGGCGCCTCCACTTCCCCACGGTGCCTCGGCAACTGCACGGATTGGACAAGTCCCTGCATGCAAAGCGGGTCATGATTACCTCTGATCGTGGAGGTCGGCGGTTGGCCTTCACTGGCCATAAGTACGGAACGGCGCGCGCCCTTCCAGTCCATCCCTTCTTGCTTCTCCTTCTTCCCGGTCCTTGCTCCGTCTTGCTGTGATGGCTCCGATCCGCCGGTTCTCGATCGCAGAGAAGGGAAAGGCTCCCCGAGAGGAACCAGACCTGCCCCCGCCGAAGAAACGGCTCGCCCTCCGTGGCCGGGACGAGGGGGCCCATCAGGTGGTGTCGAGGCCCTGGTGCAAGCTGCCACCGCCGGGGTTCCCGCTTCCCTTGTACGCCCACATCGAGGGCTCTGAAGGAGTCGATGCCGATCGTCACGGGCGGCGCCGCTGTCAGCGCCGATGGGTCATGAAGGTGTGGGTCGTCCCCCCTGGGGTCCTCACCGAGGGCTCCTCCAGAGAGTTCGTGCTCCACGCCGCCATGCCTCCTCAGTCTTGGATTCGCCTTCCTCCCTTCTTCGCCTCCATCATCCCGCAGGGAGAACTCCTGGAGCTTTGGCTGCAGCACGCCGGCTGCAGCACCCTCGCGACCGAGGCAGAGGTCGCGGTCGTTGCCCCAGGCGAGGTCTTCATGACTCGAGGCTGGAGTGAAATCGCCCGGGTTTGCAGGACAAGAGGCGCCTTCGCGATCCACTTGAAGTACGACGGTGCTTCGGTGATGTTCTTCAAGGTCATCGATGCGAACGGGCGCCGGCTGGAGTGCTGCCCCGGGAGAGGTGGTTGGGACCCTGCTACGGCGAGGACTGGGCCCGCCGACCGCTCCCTTGGCGGCTCCTCAGGCGGCAGAGGCGTCGAAGGTTCCAGCGACTCTAGCGAGCTCTTCGTGACTCCGGAGACGAGTGACGACAGCTACGAGCCCCTGAGCCGGCGCCGCTCCTGGAGCAGGGCGGGCTCGTCAGGCCATCGCCGACTCTGATCTGGATGGGGTCGGCGCCGGTGCTTGATGGCCCACTGTTGATGATGGCATCTTTTGCAGGGGGGCATGTAGTTAGCGTCCTTTTAGGATTTGTTCCCTGCGAGGAATCAAAGACGCGTCCCGTGGGGGCTTGTAAGGTGCCTGTGATCCTGTTTTGTTAATATAACCCTTGTCGTAGAATTGTGCGAGTTGCTCATTCCGTCTTAGCTCAGTTCTCCCTTTCGAACCTCACGAGGGCTTGGTGCTCTGCGCCGACAGGTCCCAGTCCCAAGGCGGCTTCAGCTGTCGCTGGTATGCCAGATCACGATGTCGTGGTCAAGGCCAGGAGGTGAGCGACCCGGGGTCCGGTAAGAGCCCCTGAGTCGCGATGCTCAGGAGGTCCCCTTTGGCGCTCAAGAAGCCGTCGTTCGGTGAGAAAGGAGAGCGGCGTCGCTAACACGGGATTGCATTAGGTGCGGGGATAGTGCCACGATAGCTGGTGCTTCCGGGTGGTGACTTATCTCGAGAATCAGGGGCCGCTCTCTGGTGTGTCGCCGGGTCCATGCATCGGCAGGCGTGAGGTTGCTTGGCGAGGTCCTCGCGTGTCCCTCCCCTCTCGCCTTTGCTCCCCTTTTGCTCTACGTCCTCGGGTCCCGGCCCTCGAGCGAGTCTCAGCCGTTGCTGGTATGCCAGGTCGCGATGCCGTGGACAAGGCCAGAGGGTGAGGGCTGGAGAGCCAGTAGGAGCCCTGAGTCGCGATGCTCAGGCACCCCCCCTTTAACGTGCAAGCAGTTCGCGCGGATGAGAGTGAAGGAGACACCGCAAGGGCCTCGCCTGACGCAACTCCTTTAGGAGATCCTGTAGACCCATCATAGAAAGAACGAGGGGTTGCCATGACAATTGACAGTCAGCCGTTGGTTGCTTCCGAGGGGCGATGAGGCACTGAAGGCTTGACGAGGTGGCGCCATGCGGGGCTGCCGCGGCCAGAGCTTAGCCATTCAGGTTTGTCGGTGTTGCAGGGACGGACCCATGCGCAAGCGTCGTGCCGTTTGGGAGTAGCTCCGTTAGTTGGCGTCAGTTGAGCGGGCAACTAGGTCAAACACATTAGCCGGGAAGGAGTGGATTCATTCAAATAGATGCTGGGAAGGCGGACATCACTGGGTTAGGCCCGAGCGACTTGGGGATGATGCAGCCCGAGGGGCGCCCCCAACAAGGTAAGCTAACAACATAAAATAAAAGGGATACATGCCGCAGGGACGGACCCACGCGGCCTGGGAATAATGCAGCCCTAGGGGGCGCTCCCAGCTGGAAATGAAACTTGAAAGATGTCACCTGATGATGTTGAGGACGAAGGAGTGTTGGTGTAGCAGACTCGGTGGGCTGCGGAAGCCGATCCTGACGAGCCCCCAGGCCCAGGGGCCTCGGGAGGCTCCGGAGACGCTGGTGGCTCCTCGCGGACCATCTCCATCTCCGCCAGGGCTGCAGAACGCCTGGCCTCTTGAGCCTCCATGATACCCCTCATGAGGCGCTGGTACGTGGCATCCACGTTCGGCAAGCCGTAAGGCATGCGAACGTAGCTATGGGGTGGACCTTCGCAGCGCCCCACTCGCGAGGGCCAGAGGCGCTCCAGAGAGGCGACTCGATTGAGCCCTGGTATGTCGATGCAGATGCGCAGCCCACCATCCTCGCCTGGATGGGGAGCCACGGCTGGTAGGCGGCGGCCGCCCTTCATGACTCTTGACTCCTGTAGCTCCTGAATGGCCTTGCTGACGAAATCCTGAGGGTCTAGCCCTCCTTGCCTTACTCCTTGAGGGAAACATGCTTCGAAACACGCCTCCATGTGGTGCCCAAGCGCCTCCCTCGTGACCTTAGCCAGGTCGGTGGCCCTCCAGGGGAGAGCCCTCGAGCCCTTCCTGAGGAGGGCATCGGGCGCGCTTTCCTATGCGATGGAAGGAGGTTCCCCCTGGGCAGGCACGGGCCCTGAGGGGCCTGCCTCAAGAGGGGCCGGGCCAAACAATGTCTTCTTCTTCTTGGGGGCGGTCTCGGGGAGCCTCTTGCTTCCGCGATCCGGGTCTTCCAGCGATGCGGCCTGAAAGACTCATTCCAGGGAACACACCGCGTCCTTCTCTTCACAGGGCACCATGATGACTCCGCCACTTCCTGGCATCTTGAGGATGTTGTAGTCGTGGTGAGTTACGGCCATGAACTTGGCCAGCGCTGGGTACCCAAGGATGGCGTTGTACAGCAGGTGAATGTGAGTGATGTCGAAGTCGATGAGCTCGGTGAGGTAGTTGTCGCGTGCCCCGAAGGTGACAGGGAGGCGGACCTGCCCAATCGAGACCGTGGAGCCATCGGTGACTCCGGAGAAAGGCTTGGTTGGCTGAAGCTGGTTGTAGGGCACTTGGAGATTGTTGAATGTTTCCACGGACAGAATGTTGAGAACTGCCCCGCCATCGATGAGGGTCCTGGTGACCACCACGTTGCTGATGATTGGGGAACAAACCATCGGGAGGACTCCGGCTGTGGCCGCACACTTGAGCTGATCTGCTGAGCTGAACGTGATGGCGCACGCCGACCACCTGAGAGGGCGCGTGGCTTCGAGCTTGGGGAGGACTGCATTCACTTCGCGGGTGAACTGCTTGAAGATGCATTGAGAGGCTGGGGCTTGAGCCCCGCCCAGGATGCAGGCGATCGCGCGCGGCTCCTGGAAGCCCCCAGCCCCCTCGTCCTGATGGCGGTCCTCATTTCTCCTTGGCTGCGGCGGCAGCGGAGGGAGGACTGCGTTGCCTGGCGGGCGATCCTCGCGAGGCTGATTCCTCCAGTCTCCCTCGCGAGGCGGGTCTTGCCAGCGATCCTCGCGAGGTCGATCGCGCCACCCTTGGTGTGGGTAGCGGTCTTCCTAGCGTCCTGTGTTCCTTCCTCCTCCTCGACCGTAGCCCCGGTCACCGCGGTCAGGGCGACGGCCGATCCTTCCTTCCCGCACGGCTCGGAGCTCTTGACATTCATTTGTGTTGTGGGTGTGGAGGTCGTGGTACACACAGTACCGACTGCCCTTGGAAGATTCGGGCTGATCTCTGCCCCGCTTGGTGTCTGGTTCTGCCGCGAGCATGGCAGCCCCCTTGCGCTTCACATCCTTGGCCTTGGGATTCTTCTCTTCTAGGTCCACGACAGGCAGCTCGAGGAGGGAGAGACGCCCTTCTTCAGCCCTGGCGCACTTGGTTGCCAAGTTGAACAACTCCAAGGAAGTGCACATGTCTTCATGCGTCTCCAGCTCCTCCTTCATCTTGACGTCGCGCACGCCGTCGGAGAAGGCTGAGATGATGGCCTCCTCGGTCACCTTGGGAATCTTGAGGCGTGCGTTGTTGAAGTGCTGGATGTACTTTTGCAGGGTCTCTCCGGGTTGTTACTTGATGCGGCGCATGTCGCTCACGGCGGGTGGCCCGTCGCGAGTACCTTGGAAGTTGGCGATGAAGCGGGTGCGCATCTCGTCCCAGGAGGAGATCGTGCCTGGAGCCAGGTTCAGGAGCCAGGTGCGGGCCCCGTCCTTGAGCGCCATGGGAAACCAGTTCGCCATGACCTTCTCGTCTCCGTTGGCAGCTTCGATGCCCAGCTCATAGAGCTGGAGGAACTCCGTAGGGTCGGCCATGCCGTCGTAACGAGGAGGCGGGACTGGCTTGAACTTGCCGGGCCATGCGATGTTGCGTAGCTCGGTGGTGAAGGCACGACAGCCTGCTGTGGCCACGGGAGGCCTTGGGTGATGAAGAGCTTGGTCTTGCATGTCCCCACGCGCTGCAGCTGGGAGCAGCGCGGGGTCTTGACGTGCGGGAGCAGGAACATGGTCGCGACGTGTTGGAGCAGGGAGCGTCCGGGCAGCTTCTTCCGGGCGAGGGACTTCTTGTCAGCTCTGCTCTTGCCGCGCTGGCACCTGACGGAGCGGGTTCCACCTAGGGGCCGCGCGCCTTGGAGCCATGGCGCCTTCTTGAGGAGGAGGCGGCTGGGGCGCCCCCGGAGCTTCGTCGCCCGCGCGGGGCGGGGTGCGGTACAGCGGAACGGACGGCGCAGGAGACCCCCCCTGCGGCGCGGACGAGCTCGGCAACGCGATCGAGCCATTCTTCGTAGACATCATCGACGGGACGGTAGCGCAGGAGCTCGTTTGCCGCGATGAGTGCAGCTCGAGCCTCCATGGGTGCGCAGAGCACGCAGGACGGAGAACCAGCTGGGGTGAGCGAGGGAGTGACGGTGCGGCCGTCTTGCAGCACGGACGGATGCTGAGACGACGCTTGCTGCTCGTCCCCCGCCGGGCCAGTGGCGGCGTTGACGGCAGGTGACGGGGAACAGCGAGGACGCCCGCCGACAGGAGCCGTCTGGGCGACGCGGGAAGCAAGAGCAGCCCGGTGCTCGGCGCGGGCCTGGCGAGTGTCAGACATGGACGCGATGGTCGAAGGAGAACGGGGTGGTGGAAGACGAATTCCGGCGCACCCCTACCTGGCGCGCCAAATGTCTGATTTCGGGTTCCGGCATACCCTTGAGGTTCGAACACTAGGGTGTGCGCGGAGATTTCTCCTTCTACCTACCTGCACCCCTCCGCCTCGCTAAGATCTAAGCTATGGAAAGAACAGCACAAGAGACACAGGGTTTATACTAGTTTGGGCCACCGTTGTGGTGTAATACCCTACTCCAGTGTGTGGTGTGGTGGATTGCCTCTTGGGCTGATGATGATGAGCAATACAAGGAAGAGCAGCCTCGCGAGGGTCTATTCTTGGCTGAGGGGATGAACTGCTAGGAGGAGTTCAGTCACCCTTCTCTCTCTCTCTCTTCTCGATTCTCTCTTCTTGATTCCGATTTCGATCCCATCTTGTTTCTGGGTTGGCCGATTCTAGATCCCCTCTACACTGGGGGTGGCTAGTCCTATTTATAGGCAAAGGCCCTGGGCCTCTTCCCAAATATTGAGCGGGAAGGGCGCCAACAATTGGCCATTTGAAGGGGAACATCTGGTACACTTATCCTGACTAAAGTTGGTCCTCGCCTGCCAAAGGCTCTGGTGGTGACGCTGGCTTGGGCTCCACAATGACTTCCTCCCTGCCGTTGGACCGGTCTTGGTCTCGTTGCACTGAAACGGGTGCCTTTGCTTGATGCTCTCGCCTGCGCTTGCTCCCTTTGCACCAAAGAGGAAATGAGGACACTGTGCGGCTGGCGCCCGCCTGTCACCCTTGGTCGTCATGGCTTGCATCACGGGCACCTCGTGAGGTACCCCGCCTTGATCTCTCTGCCTCCTCGCGAGCCAGCCTGATGAGGCCGTGCCCGAGGAAGCTCCGTGTCGTCCGCCCCGCAAGTCTTGGCCCCTCGTGAGGGTCTTGGGTCTATGTTGATGAAGATGGGCCGTGCTGGGCCCCTCCTCGAGCCACGCCGCAGGCCGCAGGCAGGCAAGTCTGGGGACCCCCGTTCCCAGAACGCCGACAAAAATAACCCGGTCCCAGAGGCTACTGCCACATTGGTGAAAATTTAAAGACCGTCACAAAATTTCCGGTTTAAAAAGTGCCTGGCATTCAAAGGTTCCGACTCAAATAGAAGAGTTCTGGGTTATCAGAAAAGATTCTGGTTCAAAATAAGGTTCAAGGGAAGTCTATCTCCCACAAAGTTTTGAGCTCTCAATATCCGGCTCAACATCCGGTTCAAGAGGAATCCATCTCTCGCAAGTTGGAGTTCTTAGGAAAATTAATGGTTACCAAGGAGAACTTGCTGCCATGATGCGTGATTCAAACATGGGTATCCTGCCTTTTATGGGCTTATCATATTATGATCAACGTAATAAAGCCGACATCCCTGAAATTCAGGCCCTCTGTCATTTCATCTCCGTGCATATCAGTCTTTATTAGTTGATCATAAGGTCACTTGGGGACTTCCAACCCACTGGGTTTAGCTTTCATACCCTCTTGACCGGCCCGAGTTGTCACATTATGAGTTACACCTGCCTATTTCCAACCTGCTACTCGTCGGGTAACCCGTCGATCTCTTAGCAGTCAATCTTTTTTAATACCCTGAACTCGTTAAGGTTAAAATGACGGCTTATGTCACGTGAGAGCCGGCTTACAGTGAGCTAGGATAAACTCAATGGCTATGCAGCCTTGAAAGCAAACATGAGGCTTGTGAGCCAGGCTATGCGGCCTTGAAAGCAAACATGAGGCCAGTGAGCTAGGCCATGCGGCCTTGAAAGCAAACATGACACTTGTGAGCTAGCTATGCGGCCTTTAAAGAAAACATTAGGCCTGTGAGCCAACTTTTGTTTGGTTGTGTGTTAAAAAACGGCTTAACAAAATATTTGAGGTTTGCATATTCTCTGTTTTGGTCTTTTCAGACATTTTTATGCTTTCATATTTTTGCTGTGATGCAAATTATGAATCCCCGGCTCATACTAACTCCGGGTTATCTTGATCATATTTGAGTCTTTGGGTTATCACCCGTCCTGGCTTTTGACTTTAAGTCGACAGTATAATTTTGGCTGTAAGCCGCCATTATGATCTTTAAAAGTTGACGGTATATTTTTGGCTGTAAGCCACCGTTATCAATGATTGTTTATGACAATAAGTCTCTGGGTTATAACCTGCCCTAGATTCGAGCTTTAAAAGCTGGTCTTTTTGTCGAGCTTTGAAAGCCAACATTTTTTATACTCTGTTATCATACACATACATTGCATCATCATACCTTGCATCATATATGCATGGATATCTTGGTTATGTTGCAGGATCCAGTTTTCAAACCGAGTGATATTAGTCAAATCTTAAATAGCCAACATGGCAAGATTTTCATTATGGTTGTCATAACCGGCATATGATGATTGAGGTTTTCATACCAGATTATATTATTCAAATTTTAAATAGCCAACATGTCTGGATTTTCATTATGGTCATCATGACCAGTATTGGTTGATTGAGGTTTTCAAAAGCCTCTTCAGAGTAATGACTATTATTCCTTCATCCAAAAATACCAGCTCACAACAAAGACCGTGGTTCAATATTGATATGCAAGGCTTTCAGTAACATCATCTGGACAGTGGATATGGTTTATTCTATAATGGAAGAATACTCCCAAGTTGCTGCAGGCATACGACCCGACACTTGGGGGCTACATTATTCAAATCAAGATTACATCATGTCACTGCAAGCATGCACCATGGCACTTGGGGGCTAATGCAAGGTCATTTTTAAACTCGCCTTATTGAAGACCCGACCCATCACATAGTGATGAGCCGGCCCTTGGGGGCTACATGTTGCTATTCAAGTTTACATAATCATATCTACAAAGTCCCTGCCCATTATTGCATAATGACCCGACCCTTGGGGGTACATTGGTTGAAATTTTATGAGCATAAGACAGTTACAAGTCCTAGGTTGCTGAGGCAAGACAACCCGGCACTTGGGGGCTACCCATGCGAAGTACAAAATACTCAGTTTATGACTGGCGACTTAGATGAACAACCCGGATTTCTCCAAAGTTGCAATATTTATATTGAAGCAAGTCTTAAGCTATCGCTTTGTTCTACTCAAGACTTGGGGGCTACATGTAATATGGATATAAGAGAGGTACACCTTCAAGTTCTCAACTTTGAGCAGACCTGGTATCATATTCTTAGTGGGCAAATTTGCCAAGTTTATCTCCTTCGAGCTAGTCATAGAAGGGCATGAAGAGCCAACTCAATGATTGGAAGCTATATTTATAGAAAGCAAGCACCAAATCATCGCAAGATTGACCCGGTCTAGGAAAACACGGATTGTGAGGATTCATCTTATAAGGATTTGGCCTGAAAACTCAGAAAGACAAATTAAATAACATGGCGTCAGCAACAATCATGACATGGCGTCTATAACAATCATGACCCGGAATCATCAGTTTTTATAACCCGGCAATTTTGGCAATCATAACTCGACAAGCTCTACACTTCAAACCAGCTGAACATCAGATGAATATTTCAAGACCAATATTTTTGTGAAGGCAGAGCATTGGAGGCCGACTCAAATGGATTCTTTTTTCATAATATTTTTCTACAAGCAAATTGAATATGAAGCTGGCCTATTGATCTGGACTTTCCAGGAGAAGGAAGTGGCAAGGACTTAAGGATGAATAGAAGCTAGTTCAGGAGAATGTTTAACCCGACACACAACCTGTTAAATTTGTCCTTGTGTTTATTTTGCAGGATCAGTTTAACATGGATAAATCCAAATTAAACTGGGGGATAATATCAAGGATATACCCCGCGGTGTAACATGACCTGATGTATGACCTGACTGGAGCTTGGCGACTCACTGGTGACCCGCCCGAACTTGGCGACTCACGGGTGACCCGCCCGAGCTTCGCGACTCATTAGTGACCCCGGTGGGCGGGTCAGACGGACAACAAGACCCAATGGCCCAAACGGTGGCTCATGGGAAGGCCGACTCACATTATGGTGGGCCGGCTTGAGAAGGAAGGCACAAGGAATATTTCCCTTACAAGGGAAGCAAGACTAGGATTCCACTTGTAATAGAATAGTCATAATCCTAGTAGGACTCCACATGTAACCTGCCCCTCCAACTTATATAAGGAGGGGCAGGGCACCCCAAGAGGGAGAAGTTGGAGACAGACATACAAGTCTTAGACAAGATCAAAGTAGATGCTCTCAAGATAGAGGTAGCGAAACCTCTCCCTTGTAACCGAGATCGTCATCATGATCAATGTCAATAAAGCAGGATGTAGGCTTTTACCTCCACCGTGAGGGGATGAACCTGGGTAAAACCTCATGTCTCTCGGTTCCGACCAACCCCGTTCAAGCTACTACGTAGTTGAGTTGGCCTCACGACTAAGTCCTCACACTAGGACATCTACAGTGGCAAAACCACAACACAAGTCCTACAACTGCTGAAGACACACCACCGGTTCAGATGCCGATCGCTGAAGCAGTGGGGGGAGACCCAGCTGCAGCACATGCTCAGCAGACCAACCTGGTGGAACGGACTGCTAAGCAGCTGATGCTTCGGAACCGCCTACTAAGCAGTATGTAGGTCCAGAACCGAATGCTCATCAGTCCGTCAGTCCGCAGCCACGTGATCAGCATACCAATGCATTAACACTTCTTGCTCAGCAAACCAACGTGTTGGCACGGCCTCCTCAACACATCGACAACTTGGCACCACCTGCGCAGAAACCTGACATAGCTTCAACGCATGGTCAATAGTCCGGTGCCTCTACTCCTACATCCCAGCAGTTTGTCATAGCAGAACCGCCTGCTCAGCGGTCCGGCATAGCTAGACCGTCTGCTAAGCAGTCCGTCCAAGCTTTATCGTCTGCTTGGTAGTCTACCTTCCAGCCAACTAGACCTTGTACCAGAAGTGCTTAAAGTTCCAAGAAGGAAGCGGCAAAAAGGCTGCACCCATGAGGAAGCACGACCTGAGAGCGAAGAGGAAAGAGAATGATTGCCCCTTACTTAAAGCACTCATCGCCCATAACCAAATTAACAAAAAGTTGTTTGAATCGGGGAGTAATATTATTTCTAACAGCATGGATGATGAAGAAATAGCTTTGCTACTTGCTAAAAATAAAGCAGACGTACTTGAAGCACACAATTACGTCCATGGCCAGCCATTTCTTGTTGGCGAATACTTTGATGAGTGCAGCTCCAGTTGCCGCGGGTTACATAAATATTGCATGGATCAAATGTTAGTAGGTCATCATGTTCTACTACTCCACTACAACGGAGATCATTTTTAACACGATGGTGGTTCCATTAGTGTGAGTTTCGAGGACTTACATCTCTTCTTCAACTTCAACGAGCTCGATGCCACTCTTGTTAGATGCCTGATTTTGTAAGTATTTAACAAATTCTGATCAACCTCTCCATACAAGGCTGTAAATGTTAAACAACTAACTGCATTTTATTCCTCTTAGGGGATTGAGCGCGCAGAGAAGAAAAGGAGAGAGTGTGTATTTCATACATCCTGCATTAGCAAATGGCACAACATTAGATGGTAGGATCAACAAGAGAGGGCCATTAACACGGTCGCCCATATCTTCGAAAACACGTCACATGCAGAATCATTTCTCTGGCCATATCATGAACGGTAAGTCAAGTAAACAACCACACATACACTGATTGTGTCAGGGATGTGTGGCGACATATGCTAGGGGATGGCTAATCATGGAGAGGGACAGGAGTATGTTGCCGGGCTCTAGAAGCGGGAGTGAGCAAGACCGCATGCGCCTGCAAATCTTACCCAGGTTCGGGGCTCTTCGAGGAGATAACACCCCTAGTCCTGCTCTGCGGGGTCTCTGCATGATGACTATGATCAAATAGAGTAGCTACAAGTTACTCCTTGAGCTATTTTGCTAGAGGAGGAAGAAGAACAAGGCTAGACCTACTCCTCTCTCTGTATGGGTGTGTGTGTGATCTCTAAGGTCTGAACCCTTTGCATGGGGAAGCTTGGGGGGTTTATATAGGCCTACCCCTAGGGGTATAATGGTAATTTGGTCGGGTGTAGGACTCGGCCGTGAGTGTCTCTAGATGCCGGCTTCTCCACCGGCTGCTGGGGCCTGCCGCTTGGTGGGTCCCGCCGGCTGTTGTGTACTCGGCCGACAGGCCGCGCCCGCCACTTGCGGGTCTGGTCGATCGCTTTGCACTGTAGCCTTGCTACTGATGATGGATGCTTTTTCGGAGGAAGCGTGGCTAAAGTACCGCCGCCTGGTGGGCGTTCACTGTAGTCACTCCCCATCTCTTCTGGTTAATGGCGCACGGACTCTGAGGGGGGAGAGGATCATCTGCTAGGAGGCGGCCCGTCCTCGTTTCCGCCTGCGGGGGATCTGCTGCCTTCTGGGGCTCCCCAACAGGTAGGGCCCGCCGCCTGCGGAGTGTACCGACAGGCCGTCGTGGGAGCATAGCTCCCTAGGTGGTAGGTGATGTCATGGGTGACGTGGTTACAGTACCCTGCCGGGTAAGAGGCGTCCGCTGGGTATGCCCGTACTGTAGCTGTGCTCAGCCCTGGATTCGAGGGTGGCAGGTTGCACTGTTGCCACGCCCCGTCCTATCATAGTTATTTTGGTGAAAATTTTGAGGACACGAGGGGCCGCCTGCTAGAGGCCGGCCGCCTCGCAGCCGCCTTCTGGTATTCTTCCACCTTCTAGCGGCCGGCCTCATAGACCACCAGGCCCAAGAAGCCAGCCGTTCGTCTAGGAGGTGTGAGGGGCGTTGCTAGCCCCGATGTCTTGAAATACCATAGGGAGCCAACGAGGCTACCCGTGGCTGTTTACTCCGGTAGATTGTCTTTTAGATTTCGACATAATTCGTAAGTTCATGGCTTTCTTAATATGTAGCAATCATTGGATATTGGTATTCATTGTTCCAAACAAGAACATAGTTTACTACATGGATTCTCTTAGAGAGTCAACAAATGCTCAGGATCGGACGCATCTTCAGCAATTCATGGATAGGTATTGAATTCTATTATGTTGAAATTAATTTGCATTCATATCTGGTTCAATAATTGATGTTGTCAAAATTCATCTTCATTTGTAGTGTGGTCGCATTCTGGAAAACTAAACCAGGGAACCTGTTCAAGAGGGAACTACCTCTGCAGCACAAGATCGTTTCTCCGGCAACACACTGAAATCCGTTATTTTCGGAAAATGTATCCAATAGTCTGCAAATACCTTTTCTTACGCTAGTCAAATGTTCAAGCTTCTAAATAAACCTCTTTCTATTTATGTCAAAAGAAAAATACATCAAACACCGGTTAGGTTGTTCCTAATAGGACAAATACATGACTAATTCCATACAAAAAATTTCAGTGTCCTCAGGAACAAGCAGAGACCAACCTTTGTGGGTACTATGTTTGCAGACACATGATCTTTATTTGCAAATCTGCTGATAGTTGTGAAGATGCTCGTGAATTAGTACCAGTAAGTCTATCTTTAATATCTTCTACTCCACTCATATGGCACATTCTGAACTTAAAAATACTGCAGCTCATCTTAGAACCGAGATCCCCTGAACCGCTCCCCGCTGGTGAATTGCTAATGGTTCGGAGATTTAACAGCGACTTCTTCCTGAATCACTACATCAATCCCACTGGTGATAATGAAGATTTCAGCATGCCTTCTCCTAAAACATTGAGTAAGAGTTAGCTGCTAAGCATATACACACGGATCCATTGTTTTCTACCCGATGAGGTCTTCATATTTCGTACACTATGATTAATTATGTAATGCATATATATGTCGACAAATCATTGGAATTTAGCTACCATTTGTTCAATGTTATGAAATCTGATGAATGTTCTTCCTTTGGACACTATTTTTTCAATTGAATATTGTGGCGAATTTGCTTTTTGCATGCCGATTCAAAGGGAATATTTTTGTTTTAACCTGGAAATTGCTCCGCACACGGTTCAACTAAATGAGTGTGTGCGATCCACATCGGAAAGCATGCGTTAATCGTAGCGGAACCATCGGTGATACACAACAGACCGCAAATGATTTGCAGCACTACTACATGTGCGTAGGGGATCCGGAAACATTTGTGATATCACGTTATCGCACACGAGAGCTCGGAGTTAACCGTGCCCAATGTAAAATACAATCCCAATCGTAAATTTTTCAATAAACATGTGGGATCCCAAACAAAAAGCACAGGCCACTCTTGCCGCAACCATCGGTGATACACAACAAATCACAAACGGCCTGGAACACTTGTATGCGTGCGAAGGGGCTCCTAAACCGTTTGTGATAGAACACTATCGCACATGGTAATTGTTCGAAAACGTGTGCGATGGAGTCTTGCATGGCAGATGGGTTCCGCAGAAAACTCATGTGCGATGGGGACATATTGTACATAGTTCATATGTTGGCCCGTGTGCCATATATAATGTTTCCCAAACGGTTCATTATGACACACCGTTTGGTTTCACTCCATCATTAGAGACGTTTAATCACCGATCCCACACATGCGAAAGAATTTAGTGTGTGCTGCATCGCATATGATTACATTTGGTAAGACCTCTACATCATGGCTCCATATCCTTGACGGTTTTTGGGTCATGTGGGAAGGACCCCCTACTGATGTCTACTACACAACCTTCTTCTTGTAGACGTTGTTGGGCCTCCAAGTGCATAGGTTTGTAGGACAGTAGCAAATTTCCCTCAAGTGGATGACCTAAGGTTTATCAATCCGTGGGAGGTGTAGGATGAAGATGATCTCTCTCAAGCAACCCTACAACCAAATAACAAAGAGTCTCTTGTGTCCCCAACGCACCCAATACAATGGTAAATTGTATAGGTGCACTAGTTCAGCGAAGAGATGGTGATACAAGTGCAATATGGATGGTAGATAATGGTTTTTGTAATCTGAAATTATAAAAACACCAAGGTAGCAAGTGGTAAAAGTGAGAACAAATGGTATTGCAATGCGTTGAAATAAGGCCTGGGGTTCATACTTTCACTAGTGCAAGTTCCCTCAACAATAATAACATAACTAGATCATATAACTATCCCTCAACGTGCAACAAAGAGTCACTCTAAAGTCACTAATAGCAGAGAACAAACGAAGAGATTATGGTAGGGTACGAAACCACCTCAAAGTTATCCTTTCTGATCGATCTATTGAAGATTCCATAGTAAAATAACATAAAGCTATTCTTTCCATTCAATCTATCATAGAGTTAATACTAGAATAACACCTTAAGACACAAATGAACCAAAACCCTAATGTCACCTAGATACTCCAATGTCACCTCAAGTATCCATGGGTATGGTTATATGATATGCATCACACAATCTCAGATTCATCTATTCAACCAACACAAAGAACTTCAAAGAGTGCCCCAAAGTTTCTACCGGAGAGTCAGGACGAAAGCGTGTGCCAACCCCTATGCATAAGTTCACGAGGTCACGGAACTCGCAATTTGATCACCAAAACATACATCAAGTGGATCACGTGATATCCCATTGTCACCACATATAAGCACATGCAAGACATACATCAAGTGTTCTCAAATCCTTAAAGACTCAATCCGATAAGATAACTTCAAAGGGAAAATTCAATCCATCACAAGAGAGTAGAGGGGGAGAAACACCATAAGATCCAACTATAATAGCAAAGCTCGCGATACATCAAGATCGTGCCAACTCAAGAACATGAGAGAGAGAGAGATCAAACACATAGCTACTGGTACATACCCTCAGCACCGAGGGTGGACTACTCCCTGCTCATCATGGAGGGCGCCGGGATGATGAAGATGGCCACCGGAGAGGGATTCACCCCTCCGTCCGGGTGCGGGAACAGGTCTAGATTGGTTTTCAGTGGCTACGGAGGCTTCTGGCAGCAGAACTCCCGATCTATTCTGCTCTCCGATGTTTTTAGGGTATATTGATATATATATATATATATATATATATATATATATATATATAGGAGAAAGAAGTCGGTCAGCGGAGCCACGAGGGGCCCACGAGGGTGGGGCACGCCCAGGGGGCAGGCGCGCCTCCCTGCCTCGTGGCCACCTCGAAGCTTACCTGATGTATACTCCAAGTCTCCTGGATTGCTTCCGTTCCAAAAAATAACTCTCCCGAAGGTTTCATTCCGTTTGGACTCCGTTTGATATTCCTTTTCTTCGAAAAACTGAAATAGGCAAGAAAACAACAATTTGTGCTAGGCCTCCGGTTAATAGGTTAGTCCCAAAAATAATATAAAAGTGTATAATGAAGCCCATAAACATCCAAAACAGATAATATAATAGCATGGAACAATAAAAAGTTATAGAAACGTTGGAGACGTATCAGCATCCCCAAGCTTAATTCATGCTCGTCGTCGAATAGGTAAATGATAAAAACAGAATTTTTGATGTGGAATGCTACCTAACATATTTATCCATGTAATTCTCTTTATTGTTGCAAGAATATCCAGATTCGAAAGATTCAAGACAAAAGTTTAATATTGACATAGAAATAATAATACTTCAAGCATACTAAGTAAACAATCATGTCTTCTCAAAATAACATGGCCAAAGAAAGTTATCCCTACAAAATCATATAGTCTGGCTATGCTCTATCTTCATCACACAAAATATTAAATCATGCACATCCTCGATGACAAGCCAAGCAATTGTTTCATACTTTTGATGTTCTCAAACTTTTTCAATCTTCACGCAATATACGAGCGTGATCCATGGATATAGCACTATGGTGGAATAGAATGGTGTTTGTGGAGAAGACAAAAAGGAAGAAAATAGTCTCACATCAACTAGGCGTATAAACGGCCAATGGAGACGCCCATCAGTAGATATCAATGTGAGTGAGTAGGGATTGCCATACAATGGATGCACTAGAGCTATAAGTGTATGAAAGCTCAACAAAAGAAACTAGTGGGTGTGCATCCAACCCGCTTGCTCTCGAAGACCTAGGGCATTTTGAGGGAGCCCATCATTGGAATATACAAGGCAAGTTCTATAATGAAATATTCCCACTAGTATATGAAAGTGACAACATAGGAGACTCTTTATCATGAAGATCATGGTGCTACTTTGAAGCACAAGTGTGGTAAAAGGATAGTAGCATTGCCCCTTCTCTCTTTTTCTCTCATTTTTTTTGTTTTTTTGGGCCTTCTTTTTTTGGCCTCTTTTATTTGTTCGGAGTCTCATCCCGACTTGTGGGGGAATCATAGTCTCCATCATCCTTTCCTCACTGGGACAATGCTCTAATAATGATGATCATCACACTTCTTTTTTACTTACAACTCAAGAATTACAACTCAATACTTAGAACGAGTATGACTCTATATGAATGCCTCCGGCGGTGTACCGAGATGTGCAATGACTCATGAGTGACATGTATGAAAGAATTATGAACGGTGGCTTTTGCCACAAATACGATGTCAACTACATGATCATGCAAAGCAATATGACAATGATGGAGCGTGTCATATTAAACGGAACGGTGGAAAGTTGCATGGCAATATATCTCGGAATGGCTATGGAAATGCCATAATAGGTAGGTATGGTGGCTGTTTTGAGGAAGGTAATGGTGGGTTTATGGTACCGACGAAAGTTGCGCGGTACTAGAGAGGCTAGCAATGGTGGAAGGGTGAGAGTGCGTATAATCCATGGACTCAACATTAGTCATAAAGAACTCACATACTTGTTGCAAAAATCTATTAGTTATCGAAACAAAGTACTACGCGCATGCTCCTAGGGGGATAGATTGGTAGGAAAAGACCATCGCTCGTCCCCAACCGCCACTCATAAGGAAGGCAATCAATAAATAAATCATGCTCCGACTTCATCACCTAACGGTTCACTATACGTGCATGCTACGGGAATCACAAACTTCAACACAAGTATTTCTCAAATTCACAACTACTCAACTAGCATGACTCTAATATCACCATCTCCATATCTCAAAACAATCATCAAGTATCAAACTTCTCTTAGTATTCAATGCACTTATATGAAAGTTTTTATTATTGCCATGTTGTTCTAAAGGACTCTCAAAATAATATAAGTGAAGCATGCGAGTTCAACAATTACTTGAAAATAAAACCACCGCCGTTCTCTAAAAATATATAAGTGAAGCACTAGAGCAAAAGACAAAGTACGCCAAAAGATATAAGTGAAGATCAATGAGTAGTAGAATAATTATGAAACAATGTGAAGACTCTCTAACATTTAAGAATTTCAGATCTTGGTATTTTATTCAAACAACAAGCAAAACAAAAGAAAATAAAATGACACTCCAAGAAAAACACATATCATGTGGTGAATACAAATATAGCTCCAAGTAAGTTACCGATGAACGAAGACGAAAGAGGGGATGCCTTCCGGGGCATCCCCAAGCTTAGGCTCTTGGTTGTCCTTGAATATTACCTTGGGGTGCCTTGGGCATCCCCAAGCTTAGGCTCTTTCCACTCCTTGTTCCATAGTCCATCGAATCTTTACCCAAAACTTGAAAACTTCACAACATAAAACTTAACAGAAAACTTGTAAGCTCCGTTAGTAAAAGAAAATAAATCACCACTTAGGTACTGTTGTGAACTCATTCTAAATTCATATTGGTGTAATATCTACTGTATTCCAACTCATCTATGGTTCATACCCTCCGATACTACTCATAGATTCATCCAAATAAGCAAACAACACATAGAAAACAGAATCTGTCATAAACAGAACAGTCTGTAGTAATCTGGATCAAACATATACTTCTGGAACCCCAAAAATTCTAAAATAAATTTCTGGACGTGAGGAATTTATCTATTAATCATCTTCAAAAAATGGCAGCAAATCTCGTGAGCGCTAAAGTTTCTGTTTTTTACAGCATGATCGCAAAGACTTTCCCCTAGTCTTCCCAAAGGTTCTACTTGGCACAAACAGTAATTAAAAGCATAAAAACTCAATCATAACAGAGGCTAGATAAATTATTTATTACTAAATAGGAGCAAAAATCAAGGAACAAAAAAAAGTTGGGTTGCCTCCCAACAAGCGCTATCGTTTAACGCCCCTAGCTAGGCATGATGATTTCAATGATGCTCACATAAAAGATAAGAATTGAAACATAAAGAGAGCATCATGAAGAATATGACTAGAACATTTATCTAACCCACTTCCTATGCATAGGGATTTTTTGAGAAAACAACTTGTGGGAACAAGAATCAACTTGCATAGGAAGGTAAAACAAGCATAACTTCCAGATTTTAAGCACATAGAGAGGAAACTTGATATTATTGCAATTCCTATAAGCATATGTTCCTCCCTCATAATAATTTTCAGTAGCATCATGAATGAATTCAACAATATAACCATCACATAAAGCATTCTTTTCATGATCTACAAGTATGCAAAGTTGACACTCTTCCAAAATAGTGGGATTAACATTAACTAAAGTCATGACCTCTCCAAACCCACTTTCGTAATTATCACAATATGATTTAACACCCTCCAAAATAGTGGGATCATTACTTCCTAAAGTTGAAACTCTTCCAAACCCACTTTCATCAATATAATCATCATAAATAGGAGGCATGCTATCATCAAAATAAATTTGCTCATCAAAACTTGGGGGACAAAAAATATCATCTTCATCAAACATGGCTTCCCCAAGCTTGTGGCTTTGCATATCATTAGCATCATGGATATTAAAGGAATTCATACTAACAACATTGCAATCATGCTCATCATTCAAATATTTAGTGCCAAACATTCTAGTGCATTCTTCCTCTAGCACTTGATCACAATTATCGGAATCCTTATTCTCACGAAAGACGTTAAAAAGATGAAGCATATGAGGAACCCTCAATTCCATTTTTTAGTTTTCTTTATAGACTAAACTAGTGATAAAACAAGAAACAAAAAGATTCGTTTGCAAGATCTAAAGATATACCTTCAAGCGCCAACCTCCCCAGCAACGGCGCCAGAAAAGATCTTGATGTCTACTACACAACCTTCTTCTTGTAGGCGTTGTTGGTCCTCCAAGTGCAGAGATTTGTAGGACAGTAGCAAATTTCCCTCAAGTGGATGACCTAAGGTTTATCAATCCGTGGGAGGCATAGGATGAAGATGGTCTCTCTCAAGCAACCCTGCAACCAATTAACAAAGAGTCTCTTGTGTCCCCAACACACCCAATACAATGGTAAATTGTATAGGTGCACTAGTTCGGCGAAGAGATGGTGATACAGGTGCAATATGCATGGTAGATAATGGTTTTTTTAATCTGAAATTATTAAAACAGCAAGGTAGCAAGTGGTAAAAGTGAGCACAAATGGTATTGCAATGTGTTGAAATAAGGCCTAGGGTTCATACTTTCACTAGTGCAAGTTCCCTCCACAATAATAACATAACTGGATCATATAATTATCCCTCAACATGCAACAAAGAGTCACTCCAAAGTCACTAATAGCGGAGAACAGACGAAGAGATTATGGTAGGGTACGAAACCACCTCAAAGTTATCCTTTCTGATCGACCTATTCAAGAGTCCGTAGTAAAATAACATGAAGCTATTCTTTCCGTTCAATCTATCATAGAGTTCATACTAGAATAACACCTTAAGACACAAATCAATCAAAACCCTAATGTCACCTAGATACTCCAATGTCACCTCAAGTATCTGTGGGTATGGTTATACGATATGCATCACACAAAATCTCAGATTCATCTATTCAACCAACACAAAGAACTTCAAAGAGTGACCCAAAGTTTGTACCCGAGAGTTAAGACAAAAAAGTGTGCCAACCCCTATGCATAAGTTCACGAGGTCACGGAACTCGCAAGTTGATCACCAAAACATACATCAAGTGGATCACGTGATATCCCATTGTCACCACAGATATGCACATGCAAGACATACATCAAGTGTTCTCAAATCCTTACAGACTCAATCCGATAAGATAACTTCAAAGGGAAAATTCAATCCATTACAAGAGAGTAGAGGGGGAGAAACATCATAAGATCCAACTATAATAGCCAAGCTCGCGATACATCAAGATCCAACTATAATAGCCAACTATAATAGCCAACTCAAGAACACGAGAGAGAGAGAGAGAGATCAAACACATAGCTACTGGTACATACCCTTAGCCCTAGGGGTGGAAATTGGTAGCAGATAATCCGAAATATCCGATATTCGTATTCGAGAAAATGCCTATTCGCATCCAAAACATCCGCATCCGAACCAAAATGGAAATGGAAATTATCCGTATCCGACTTTATTAAACAAATAAAAAATAAAATATGGTAGGAGATTTTGAGACAAATATGGATATGGAAGTTGATATATCCGTATCCGAATAAGATTATGGGAGGTAATTTTTAAAATTCTAGACCCAATATTCCAATTATCCAACATAAAAGCCAAATAAGTAGTCAAATTTTACTCTTTATATGATTAAACTTATAAATTATTATGCATTACAATAGTATTTATTCATAAACCTATTTATCATTGACTTATTGTATGTCACAAGTTGATTATTTCAGGTCACATAGCTATCGACTAATTTACTTAAGCAATTTGTTGATATTATTCGTATCCGTTCCGAATCAAGAAAATATCCGATACGTATCCGTATTCGAATATTATCCGAGCCGCATCTGTATCCGATAATATCCGTATTCGGATTCGTATTCATTTTGAAAATATGAAAATGGAAGTGGCAAGAGCACTATCCGATCCGCATCCCATCCGTTTCCACCCCTACTCAGCCCCGAGGGTGGACTACTCCCTCCTCGTCATGGAGGGCGCCGGGATGATGAAGATGGCCACCGGAGAGGGATTCCCCCCTCCGACAGGGTGCTAGAACGGGTCTAGATTGGTTTTCGGTGGCTACGGAGGCTTCTGGCGGCGGAATTCCCGATCTATTCCGCTCTCCGATGTTTTTAGGGTAGATTGATATATATAGGAGAAACAAGTCGGTCAAGGGAGCCACGAGGGGCCCACGAGGGTGGGGGCGCGCCCAGGGGGGCAGGCGCGCCTCCCTGACTCGTGGCCACCTCGAAGCTTCCCTGACGTATACTCCAAGTCTCTTGGATTGCTTCCGTTCCAAAAATAACTCTCCTGAAGGTTTCATTCCATTTGGACTCCGTTTGATATTCCTTTTCTTCGAAACACTGAAATAGGCAAGAAAACAACAATTTGGGCTGGGCCTCCGGTTAATAGGTTTGTCCCAAAAATAATATAAAAGTGTATAATAAAGCCCATGAACATCCAAAACAGATAATATAATAGCATGGAACAATAAAAAAACTATAGATACATTGGAGACGTATCACCTACCGCAGTCACTCACTTGGTGACGGTTCAAAATGCCACCACGGAAAGGGGTTAAAAACCGTGTGTATCGCACCTCGTTGTACCAGTGTCCATTCCGACAACATCGTCTTCACCTGCATCACTAGAAGAGCAGCACCATCATTGATTCCTCGAATGAAGTTCAGACCTAATTGGTGACACCAAAGAGGTTCTACACTAATCGCTGCATTTTCTTCTTGATTCGACACATGGTGCTACCGGCACTTTGTCTCAAGCCGCCATGGTGCGGCTCCATCTACGGTGGCGGCGCCGGCCATGTCCCTCACGGCATCGCTCCCTCGGCAGCGACGTCCACAGCAGTAGGAGTTTCTACTGTTGTTGCTTCGGCTCTCGCTGGCCCTGCTGCTGCTGCTTCGGCTCACACTTGCGCTGCTGCTATGCTCTTGGTCCCCTACCTGGTCTGCTCTTGCGCTTGTCTTGTTGCTGCTCTTGCTCTTGCTCTCGCTACTGCTCTACTCTTGCTCGCCCTGCTGCTGCACGAGCAACAGATCTGGCTCTCGCTCGAGCCCCTAGTTCTACTACCTAAGATGTTGTTGCATGACCAGCTGCCCTAGCTCTCGCATGCGCTACTGCTCCGGGCGCTGCTGCTGCATGACCAGCTGCCCTGGCTTCTCTATGATACTATGTTCCCTGCTGGAGTGGCTACCAATTTAGATCACTGCTACTCTACCACTACTGCTCGAGTGGCCAAAACTATTAGTGCACTGCTTTTCTGCTACTAGTGCATTTAGTTTCGCAGATCTGCTGGACGAGGAAGTGGTAGCTCGCCATGTTTTCATCCTTGGAGTTCCAGTCGCCAGATGACTGCTGGACCACCAAGTCCGAGTCACCGTAGTAGAGCACTCGGCGGATGCCAATTTCTTTGGCCAGTCGGAGCCTGTGGATGAGTGCTTCATACTCGACCACGTTATTGGTGGCAGCAAAGTGAATTTGCAATGTGTACTTGAGCTTGTCGCCTTTGGGAGAGCTGAGGACGATGCCGGCTCCCAGACCGGTGCGTATCTTTAAGCCATCAAAGTGTATCTGCCAATGAGTGGAGTCTGGCGCTGACGGCAAGTACTGGGTTTCGGCCCAGTCGACGAGGAAGTCAGCTAGTGCTTGGGACTTGATGGTGGTGCGGGGCTGGTAGAGGATGGTGTAGGGGGCCAGCTTGATGGCCCACTTCGCCACCAGGCCTGATGCATCTCTGTTACCTATAATCTCGGCAAGTGGAGCAGTGCAGACGACTGTGATGGAGTGCTCTTGGAAATATTGCTTGAGCTTCTTGGCGGCAAAGTACACGCCATAGCACATCTTCTAGTAGTGGGGGTAATTCTGCTTAGAGGCGGATAGTACTTCACTCAGATAGTAGACGGGCCTTTGTACCGGCTGAGCTCTAACATCTTCTCGGTGTTCGACGACTATGACTGTGCTGACCACTCGGCTGGTGGCGGCGATGTAGCGGAGCATGGGCTCCTTAGCATCCGGAGCCGCCAGGACACACGACGTGGTCAGCATCTTCTTAAGTTGGAGGAAAGCTTCGTCCGCCTTGTCGTTCCACTCAAAGCAAGTTGTTTTCTTCATTAGCTGGTACAGGGGCAAGGCCTTCTCGTCCAGCCGACTGATGAAGCGGTTGAGAGAAGCCAAGCACCCGGTGAACTTCTGGACGTCTCGCAGCCGGGTCGGTCTCCGCATATGCTCAATGGCCTTGATCTTCACAGGGTTGCACTCGATGACGCGTTCCGAGACAAGGAAACCAAGGAGCTGGCCGGCTGGGACTACAAAGACACACTTTTCTGGGTTGAGCTTGATTTGAAAACGGCGTAGATTGTCAAAAGTCTCCTTGAGATCTTCCAGGAGGGTGCCACGCTTCTCAGTCTTCACCACAATATCGTCTACATAGACGTGGGCATTTTTGCCGAGTTGCTTGAGGAGGCACTTTTGCATGCAATGATGAAACGTGGCACCGGCATTTCTCAAGCCGAATGTCATTGTTAGGTAGCAGAAGGCTCCGAATGGTGTGATGAAGGCGGTCTTCAGCCGATCGGCCGGGTTCAGCTTGATCTGGTGGTAACCAGAATAGGCGTCCAAAAAACTCAACAGGTTGCATCCGGTTGTGGAGTCAATCACTTGATCTATTCGAAGCAGAGCAAACAGATCTTTGGGGCAGTCTTTATTGAGGCTGGTATAATCAATGCACATGCACCACTTGTTGTTCTTCTTCAATACAAGGACCGGGTTGGCAAGCCACTCCGGGTAGAACACTTCCATGATGAAGCCGGCTGCTAGCAGTCGGGCTATCTCTTCACCAACTATTCTTCTCTTTTCTTCTGACAGGCGGCGGATGGGTTGCTTGACCAGCTTCGCATCTGACCTGACATGTAGCTTGTGCTCGGCGAGATCTGTCGGAACACCTGGCATGTCTTTGGGAGACCATGCAAAGATGTCCCGATTCTCATGGAGGAAATCGACGAGCTCGCTTTCCTATTTGTTGTCGAGGTTGGTCGGTATGACAGCGAACCTCTCCGGGTGCTCCGGGTCCAAGGTGATCTTCTTTGTTTCTTTGGTCGGCTGGAAAGAGCCCTGAGCTTTCGACTCCTTGGGGTCTGGCGACAGGTCCGGCTGCTTGCCGCCCATGGCCACAACCTGGTCAAGGAGCCGCTTCTCAGCAGCAATCACAAGGGACTTGGCAAGTCGACTGCTGGCAGCGGCGCACGCGGCCGACTTCTTGTAGTCGCCGGCGACGACAATTATGCCCTTGGGACCCGACATCTTCATCTTGAGGTAGGCATAGTGAGGCACCACCATGAACTTGGCAAGTGCTGGTCCACCCAAGAGGGCGTGGTGGGGGCTCTCCAGGTCAACCATGTCGAACCAGAATGGTTCACGATGGAAGTGATCTCTATCTCCGAAGAGGACATCTATCTTGATCTTGCCGATTGGTGACTAGGAAAGGTCGGGTACTATGCCATGGAAGACGGTCCAACTAGGCTACAAATGCTTCTCTTTGATGCACAGCTTCTCCAGGGTGTCACGGTAGAGGATGTTGATACTGCTGCCGCCATCTATCAGAATTCGGGAGAAGCAACAGGCTCGGCTCTCCATTGAAAAGGTGGCATCACTACAAAAAAAGACACATCCGTGACATTTTGGGCCAAACGAAAAAAAATGTGTCATACTTATGACACTTCTGTGATGATAATTGTGACAAAACCCGGTATCAACATAGATGTGGTGGGCTCCTACTTCTATGACAAAAAATGATGACAGAAAATGGGCTTTTCGTCCTAGGCGGGCCGGAGCCGCAACTGCATGACATTCTTTGGGTCGTCCATGACGGAAAAAACCATGGTAGAAGCGAGGGCGAGGAAAATATCGGGGTGTTCCCGATTACGATGGGTGGTCGAGGCCAAGCGATGCATGGAGGTTTGCGTGTTTCTCTCATACACACACGCGCGTGGGTGCGAGGCGTTGGGCTCTAACTGAACCCAAGCGAGGCATTGGGCTCTAACTAAACCCGAGTGATTGCACTGCAGGCTATGCATTACTGAACCCGAGCGATCGATCGATGGCTGTTAACTGAACCCGATCGAGCGATTCCTTCGCTACTGCTGCTAACTGAAGCCGATCGATGCTGCCTCTAGATGAACAGTGAGCATTGCTGGGGGGGTTGGATGAACAATTCTCGGTGGGGGTGGATGAATAGGACCCCGTGGTGTTGCCTCTAGATGAACAGGACCTCGATCGATCGAGCCGGTTGGGGCTGGATGAACAGGACCCTGTGGAGGGCTGGATGAACAGTAGATGGTGGAGGACTGGATGAACAGTAGCCCGTGGAGGGGTGGTTGAACAGGAGCCCGTGGAGAGGGCTGGTTGAACAGTAGCCGGTGGAGTAGCGCGCGGTGGAGGCTGGATGAACAGGAGCCCGTGGATGAACAGTCGCAGGTGGAGGCTGGAGGAGGTCGACGGTGGATGAACAGTAGCCCATGGAGGCTGGAGGGGGTCGACGGTGGAGATGAACAGTATCCTATCGAGTCCCGTTTTGCGGTATGCCACACCCCTCCCGATGAACAGGACCCACGTTTCGACCGTAGCACTCCAACACAAGTCCGTTTCCTCCGTTTTGCGGTAAGCCACACCCCGCTCGATGAACAGGACCCCCGTTTCAATCGTAGGAGGTCCGTTTCCTCCGTTTTGCGGTACGCCAGACCCCTTCCGATGAACATGATCCCGTTTCGACCATGGCCGGTCGAACACAAGGCCGTTTCCTCCGTTCCGCGGTACGCCAGGCCTCGTTTCCATCGGCTGTTCCGTCCAAGCCCTCCCGATGAACACGACGACGCATTCCGTTTCGACCCAGCCGGTTGGTTCCCCATGAACATGACGACGATGCTGTTTCTCCGTTCTGACCTAGCCCTGTACATGAGCCCTGACAGTACGTACGCGTGAGTAGGCATTCAAGACCCCTCCCGTATGTACGTACGTGGACATATTACTTTCTTGCACCCTGGCCGCTGTACGTACGTGTACATGCTACGTGCGTGCCTCTACATCGACCAGTATGTACGTACACGTTCGCGACCAGATTGACAACGCTACGTACGCTTCGACCAGGTGGGTCCTAACTGTCAAGCACTTCCTTGCATGCGAAGATGTAGCTGGTGGGTCCCAGCAGACAGGGGGCGAATCTTTTTTTCCCGGACGCACTTCCTTGCGTGTGAAGATGTAGCTGGTAGGTCCTAGCAGTCAGGGGGAAATGTTTTTTTCGTGAAATACGGTTGCCCGTCCAGTGGGTCCCTGCTGTCAGGTGGAGGAATCATTATTTTCCGCGTAATAAGGAGGCACTTCCTTGCTGCGTCCGTGGACCCAGCTGTCAGCCTCTCCACATACAGTCCACGTCTGATGGAAGTCGTTCCTTGACCACGTTGACCATGCCGTGTTGAGAGCACCAGGGCAGTGGACGACGGCGAGGCCTAGGAAGGGGACGACGCGGAACCGGGGAAGACACGGCAGTGGATGCCCATGCATAGAGGAGTATGAGGGTTCATTGTTTCGGCTGCGGTGTGAGGCTGCCGTCGCCGCAGAATAACAGGGAGTGTGGGTGAGTAGAGGGATGGCCTAGCCAGCGGTGGGTGTAGTAGGTGGCATTGAGGCCTCCGCGGCATCACAGCCGGCCACGGGAGGCAGGAGCACGCGGCACGACCGGCGCTGGTTTGGGCGGCTGGAGCAAGAAGACCAGAGGTTGAAGAAGCACTACGGTCGTTGGATGGACATCGTACGGTCACTGGAGCTAGAATCGTTCATATTGACTAAGTTGACAAAGCCCTCCGTCCCCGTCAACTTAGTTGGGCCACAAGTCAGCCTCCCACCAAGGTGGGTCCCAGCTAGCAGGGGGAGTATTCATTTTTTTTCTGCGTAATAAGGAGGCACTTCCGGTGGGTCCGAGCTGACGGCGGGGGGGGGGGCGTTTTTTTCGCGAAATATGGTGGCCCTTCTGGTGGGTCCCAGCAGTCAGGGGGGAAACGTTTTTTAAGAAATACGGTGGCCCGTCCGGTAGGTCCCTGCTATCAGGTGGAGGAATCATTATTTTCCACGTAATAAGGAGGCACTTCTTGCTGCAGCCGTGGACCCAGCTGTCAGCCTCTCCACGTACAATGCACTTCCAATGGAAGTCATTCCTTGACCACGTTGACCACGCCATGTTCCGTTGCATGCATGCATCCATGGGTGTGGTGCGTCCCCACTGTCAGCCTCTCACGTACAGTCATCTTCCAATGACTCTCGGTTGATCACCACGTTGACCACACCATGCCGAGCGCACCAAGGCCGGTGGACGATGGTTAGGCCCCAGACTGGAACGACCTGGATATGGGGAAGACGGGGCAGTGGAGTCGCAGATGGAGAGGAGTGGGAAACTTGACTGGTTCGGGTGCGCGGCACCACAGCCGCGGTGCCGCCCACGGGTGACATGAGCAAGAACAGAGGTTGAAGAAGGAGCACGACTGTTGGATTAACATCCAACGGTCCAGCTGCTAGAATCATTTGTTGATTAAGTTGACAAAGCCCTGCGTACATGTCCGCTTAGTAGGCCCACAAGTCAGCCGCAAAATCTGATGGGTCCCAACTGTCAACGGGAGGAATAATTTTTTTCGCATAACGATGAGGCACTTCCTTCCGTGTGAAGATACAACCAATGGGTCCCAGCTGTCAGGTGGAGGAAACATTTTTTCAGCTTAATAAGGAAGAACTTTCCATGCGTGTGACCATGGACCTCGTGGGTCCCAGCCATCAGGCTCTCCACGTACAGTCCTCTTTCGATGACTCTCATTTCTTAACCATGCCGCACCGAGCACAGCGAGGCGGTGGACGACGACGAGGCCCCGAACGGGAACGGCTCGGAGATGGGAAGTCGCGACAGTGGAGTCACAAATTGAGAGGAGGAGAAGGGTAACTTGTTGTGGTGCGGCGTGGGGCTGTAGTCGATGGAGAATAACACGAGGTTGCTACCTCTTGAGTACCGCGTTGGTTTTCCCTTGAAGAGGAAAGGGTGATGTAGTTAAGCAGCATAAGTATTTCCCTCAGCTTTTGAGAACCAAGGTATCAATCCAGTAGGAGGTCACGCTCAAGTCCCACGCACCTACACAAACAAATAAGAACCTCGCAACCAACGCGATAAAGGGGTTGTCAAGCCCTTCTCGGTCACTTACGAGAGTGAGATCTGATAGATATGATAAGATAATATTTTTGCTATTTTTATGATAAAGAGAAATAAAGATGCAAAGTAAAATAAACGGTAAAGAAAATAACTAAGTATTGGAAGATTAATATGATAAAAGATAGACCCGGGGGCCATAGGTTTCACTGGTGGCTTCTCTCAAGAGCATTAGTATTACAGTGGTAAACGAATTATTGTCGAGTAATTGATAGAATTGAGCATAGTTATGAGAATATCTAGGTATGATCATGTATATAGGCATCGCGTCCGAGACAAGTAGACCGAAACGATTCTGCATCTACTACTATTACTCCACACATCAACCGCTATCCAGCATGCATCTAGAGTATTAAGTTCAAGAGAACAGAGTAATGCTTTAAGGAAGATGACATGATGTAGAGGGATAAACTCATGCAATATGATATAAACCCCATCTTTTTATCCTCGATGGCAACAATACAATACGTATTGGTTCCCTTTCTGTCACTGGGATCGAACACCGCAAGATTGAACCCAAAGCTAAGCACTTCTCCCATTGCAAGAAAGATCAATCTAGTAGGCCAAACCAAACTGATAATTTGAAGAGACTTGCAAAGATAAACCCATCGTACAAAAAAGAATTCAGAGGAGAATCAAATATTGTTCATAGATAATCAGGATCATAAACCCACAATTCATCGGATCTCGACAAACACACCGCAAAAGAAGATTGCATCGAATAGATCGCCAAGAAAATCAAGGAGAACTTTGTATTGAGATCCAAAGAGAGAGAAGAAGCCATCTAGCTAATAACTATGGACCCGTAGGTCTGAAGTAAACTACTCACACGTCACCCGAGAGGCCATGGAGTTGATGTAGAGGACCTCCGTGATCAATGCCCCCTCCGACGGAGCTCCGGAAAAGGCCTCAAGATGGGATCTCTCGAGTACAGAAGGTTGCGGCGGTGGAATTATGTTTTCGTGATGCTCCTGGATGTTTGGGGGCTATGTGGATATATATAGGAGGAAGAAGTACGTCGGTGGAGCAACGGAGGGCTAATGAGGGTGGAGGAGGTGCCCAGGGGGTAGGCGCGCCCCCCTGCCTCGTGCCTTCCTCCCTTGTTTCTTGACGGCCACTCCAAGTCTCATGGATCACGTTTGTTGAGAAAACCACGTTCCCAAAGCTTTCATTCCGTTTGGACTCCGTTTGATATTCCTTTTCTTCGAAACCCTAAAATAGGAAAAAACAACAATTTGGGCTAGGCCTCCGGTTAGTAGGTTAGTCCCAAAAATGATATAAAAGTGTAAAATAATGACATAGCACTATAGGTGGAATAGAATGGTGGTTGTGGAGAAGACAAAAGGGAGAATATAGTCTCACATCAACTAGGCGTATCAACGGGCTATGGAGATGCCCATTAATAGATATCGATGTGAGTGAGTAGGGATTGCCATGCAACGGATGCACTAGAGCTATATGTGTATGAAAGCTCAACAAAAGAAACTAAGTGGGTGTGCATCCAACTTGCTTGCTCAGGAAGACCTAGGGCATTTGGAATATACAAGCCAAGTTTTATAATGAAAAATTCCCACTAGTATATGAAAATGATATCATAGCAGACTCTCTATATGAAGAACATGGTGCTACTTTGAAGCACAAGTGTGGAAAAAGGATAGTAACATTGTCCCTTCTCTCTTTTTCTATCATTTTTATCTTTTTTTATTTGGGCCTTCTTTTTTTTCTTTTTAGCCTCTTTTCTTTTCTTTCTTTCTATTTTTTTATTTTTCGTCCGGAGTCTCATCCCAACTTGTGGGGGAATCATAGTCTCCATCATCCTTTCCTCACTTGGGACAATGCTCTAATAATGATGATCATCGCACTTTATTTACTTACAACTCAAGAATTACAACTCGATACTTAGAACAAGATATGACTCTATGTGAATGCCTCCAGCGGTGTACCGGGATGTGCAATGATGCATGAGTGACATGTATGAAGAATTATGAATGGTGGCTTTGCCACAAATACGATGTCAACTACATGATCATGCAATCAATATGACAATGATGAAGCATGTCGTAATAACGGAACGATGGAAAGTTGCATGGCAATATATCTCGGAATGGCTATGGAAATGCCATAATAGGTAGGTATGGTGGCTGTTTTGAGGAAGGTATATGGTGGGTTTATGGTACCGACGAAAGTTGCGCGATACTACAGAGGCTAGCAATGGTGGAAGGGTGAGAGTGCGTATAATCCATGGACTCAACATTAGTCATAAAGAACTCACATGCTTATTGCAAAATCTATTAGTTATCGAAACAAAGTATTACGCACATGCTCCTAGGGGGATATATTGGTAGGAAAAGACCATCGCTCGTCCCCGACCGCCACTCATAAGGAAGAAAATCAATAAATAAATCATGCTCCGACTTCATCACATAACGGTTCACCATACGTGCATGCTACGGGAATCACGAACTTTAACACAAGTATTTCTCAAATTCACAACTACTCAATTAGCATGACTCTAATATCACCATCTCCATATCTCAAAACGATTATCAAGTATCAAACTTCTCATAGTATTCAATGCACTTATATGAAAGTTTTATTATTGCCATGTTCTAAAGGACTCTCAAAATAATATAAGTGAAGCATGCGAGAACAATTATTTCTATTAAATAAATCCACCACTGTGCTCTAAAAGATATAAGTGAAGCACTAGAGCAAAAACTATATAGCTCAAAAGATATAAGTGAAGCACATAGAGTATTCTAATAAATTCCCAATCATGTGAGACTCTCTCAAAAGGTGTGTACAACAAGGATGATTGTGGTAAACTAAAAAGCAAAGACTCAAATCATACAAGACTCCCCAAGAAAAACACATATCATGTGGTGAATAAAAATATAGCTCCAAGTAAAGTTACCGATAGACGAAGACGAAAGAGGAGATGTCTTCCGGGGCATCCCCAAGGTTAGGCTTTTTGGTGTCCTTGAATTTTACCTTGGGTGCCATGGGCATCCACAATCTTAGGCTTTTGCCACTCTTTGTTCCATAATCCATCAAATCTTTACCCAAAACTTGAAAACTTCACAACACAAAACTCAAAATAGAAAATCTCGTGATCTCCGTTAGCGAAAGAAAACAAAACAACACTTAAATATACTGTAATGAACTCATTATTTATTTATATGGGTGTTAAACCTAATTTATTCCAACTTCTCTATGGTTTATAAACTCTTTTACTAGCCATAGATTCATCAAAATAAGCAAACAACACAAGAAAAACAGAATCTGTCAAAAACAGAACAGTCTGTAGTAATCTGTAGCTAACGCAAGTTCTGGATCCCCAACAATTCTAAAATAAATTGCTGTACGTGAGTAATTTATCTATTAATCATATTCAAAAAGAATTAACTAAATATCACCTTCCAAATAAAAATGGCAGCGATTCTTGTGAGCGCTAATGTTTCTGTTTTTTACAGCAAGATCAAAAAGACTTTCCCCAAGTCTTCCCAACGGTTGTACTTGGCACAAACACTAAATAAACACAAAAAACACAACCAAAACAGAGGATAGGTAAATTATTTATTACTAAACAGGAGCAAAAAGCAAGGAATAAAAATAAAATTGGGTAGCCTCCCAACAAGCGCTATCGTTTAACGCCCCTAGCTAGGCATAAAAGCGAGGGTAGATCTAGGTATTGCCATCTTTGGTAGGTAATACTTCAATGAGACACCTATAATTCTTAGGAGTTTCTTCCTTTTTATTAATTATAAAACTCCTAGGTATGAAATCAATAAAATCATTTGTAGCAAAAGGTTCCTTAAGGATAGTGAGAAAATGGGGGAGAACACTTATGGATTTGAGATCCGCGTTTTCCTTATTAGAAGTTTCACCCTTATTTTTAAGAACATACATTAGTTTGGAAATCTTAGCATTAGGAGCGTATTTTTAACAGAAGAAAAGGCATACCCAAGGTTGGTAATAATATCCTCAATTTTATCAATTCTAGTGGAATCTTGATCTATCTTTTCATTAACCATAGGTCCCTTTTCTTTAAAACTTTTAAGAGCAACTCCTACCTTAGATCCGTATTTGGTAATTTGGTTATGGATCTTTGTATCCAAATTTTCAATTAACTCTACGGTTGCAACTTTATTATCAATAATTTCAAGCCGCTGCATCACGTGTTCCAAAGTAAAAATAGTTCCATTAACTAAAAGAGGTGTTGGGCTAAACAAATCTATCATAGCATTATAAGAAAAAAAAGTACGGCTACCCAAGAAATTCCCTCCGGTAATGGTATCAAGAATATATCTATTCCAAGGAGTGATGCCTACATAAAAACTGCAAAGAAGAACAGAAATAGATTGCTTCCTAGTAGATCTATTTTGCGCATTGCAAATTCTGTACGAAGCATCTTTTAGATTTTCTCCCTCCCTTTGTTTAAAATTAAGAACTTCATTCTCGGGAGACAAAGGAGTAGATAAAGGACTAGCCATAACGATGAAGCAAACAGAAAAGAGGCAAATAGGGAAAGAGAAGGGGGACGGAGAGAGAGGGAGAATAAAACGGCAAGGGTGAAGTGGGGGAGAGGAAAACGAGAGGCAAATGGCAAATAATGTAATGCGAGGGATAAGAGTTTGTGATGGGTACTTGGTATATTTTTACTTGGTAATGGCACCAGAAATGACTCGTTGTGGGAGTCAAATCTTGACTTGACTTGGCGCAAATCTCCCCGGCAATGGCGCCAGAATCCTTGTTGGTACCTCTTGAGCACTGCGTTGGTTTTCCCTTGAAGAGGAAAGGGTGATGCACTAAAGCAGCGTAAGTATTCCCCTCAGTTTTTGAGAACCAAGGTATCAATCCAGTAGGAGATCACACTCAAGTCCCACGCACCTACACAAACAAATAAGAACCTCGCAACCAACGCGATAAAGGGGTTGTCAAGCCCTTCTCGGTCACTTACAAGAGTGAGATCTGATAGATATGATAAGATAATATTTTTAGTATTTTATGATAAAGAGAAATAAAGATGCAAAGTAAAATAAACAGTAAAGGAAATAACTAAGTATTGGAAGATTAATATGATAAAAGATAGACCCGGGGGCCATAGGTTTCACTAGTGGCTTCTCTCAAGAGCATAAGTATTATGGTGGGTAAACGAATATTGTCGAGCAATTGATAGAATTGAGCATAGTTATGAGAATATCTATGTATGATCATGTATATAGGCATCACGTCCGAGACAAGTAGACTGAAACGATTCTGCATCTACTACTATTACTCCACACATCAACCGCTATCCAGCATGCATCTAGAGTATTAAGTTCAAGAGAACAGAGTAATGCTTTAAGGAAGATTACATGATGTAGAAGGATAAACTCATGCAATATGGTATAAACCCCATCTTTTTATCCTCGATGGCAACAATACAATACATATCGGTTCCCTTTCTGTCACTGGGATCGAACACCGCAAGATTGAACCCAAAGCTAAGCACTTCTCCCATTGCAAGAAAGATCAATCTACTAGGCCAAACCAAACTGATAATTCAAAGAGACTAGCAAAGATAAACCAATCATACAAAAAAGAATTCAGAGGAGAATCAAATATTGTTCATAGATAATCTAGATCATAAACCCACAATTCATCAGATCTCGACAAACACACCGCAAAAAAAGATTACATCGAATAGATCTCTAAGAAAATCGAGGAGAACTTTGTATTGAGATCCAAAGAGAGAGAAGAAGCCATCTAGCTAATAACTATGGACCCGTAGGTCTGAAGTAAACTACTCGCACATCACCGGAGAGGCCATGGAGTTGATGTAGAGGCCCTCCATGATCAATGCCCCCTCCGGCGGAGCTCCGGTAAAGGCCCCGAGATGGGATCTCTCGAGTACAAAAGGTTGTGGCGGTGGAATTAGGTTTTCGTGGTGCTCCTAGATGTTTGGGGGTACGTGGATATATATAGGAGGAAGAAGTACATCGGTGGAGCAATGGAGGGCCCACGAGGGTGGAGGGCGCGCCCAGGGGGGTAGGCGCGCCCCCCTGCCTCGTGCCTTCCTCCCTTGTTTCTTGACGGCCACTCCATGTCTCCTGGATCACGTTTGTTGATAAAATCACATTCCCGAAGGTTTCATTCTGTTTGGACTCCGTTTGATATTCCTTTTCTTTGAAACCCTAAATAGGCAAAAAAACAACAATTTGCGCTGGGCCTTCGGTTAGTAGATTAGTGCCAAAAATGATATAAAAGTGTAAAATAAAGCCCATTAACATCCAAAATATATAATATAATATCATGGAGCAATCAAAAATTATAGATACATTGGAGACGTATCAGAGGTGTGGAGGGGTGGAGGGATAGCCTGGCCAGCAGTGGGGTAGCGCTTCGCAGCGATGCGTGCTAAGCAGAGCCGCTAGCCGCCGAAAGCCGGACCAGGCGGTCCCGGCGACGTTGGAGGAAGAAGAAGAGAGATTGAAGGTGCACGCCGACCGTTGTATATAAATCCAATGGCTGTGGATGTCGTAATCATTTGTTGACCAAGTTGACAACGCCCTGCGTAGGCTTCGACCTATTGGCCCACATGTCAGCCTGCAAAAATGTGGCATATATTTAACCCATGTTTTCTAGAATGTACAGTCCATTTGCTGGGCTGGGTGAACAAATAATTTCGCGTCAAAGCGGCCCATTTTTATTTTCTAAGGAATCCCAGCCCATTTGCACTTCCTTCAAATACATGAATTAGCTGGGCTCGTTATATATATATTGTTATGTTAGAAGGAGCAATTAATATCAAAAAATAAACTAGAGAGGCACATTTTTTATATACATAATTAAGAAATTAGCGAGTTATTTCTCAAAATAAAAATGAGTGCGTTATTATTACATTG
The DNA here is from genome assembly GCF_018294505.1 of Triticum aestivum. Taxonomy (NCBI): domain Eukaryota; kingdom Viridiplantae; phylum Streptophyta; class Magnoliopsida; order Poales; family Poaceae; genus Triticum; species Triticum aestivum. The sequence goes on along the minus strand of NC_057812.1, from coordinate 260,362,732 downwards.
GTCCTTAAAATCTCCGCAAGCTTTTGTACGCAATCACCAGCATTTTCCTTGCCAACTTGTCTTAAACATTTACTTTTATAAGTTAATAACACGTGGGATGTTTTTATAATGTATATATAAGTCTCTATAAAATATACGATAATAGTAATAATATATATATATATAATGTGGTTAAAAAATACAATGGGCTATCGATCTTTAAGAAAAAGCCCATAGGCCGGTATGGACCTCAAAAATAAGTTGAAACCACTGTCACTGTATGTCGTGGGCTACGCATGTTAAAATACAAAACCTAGGCCTAGCTAATACTTGTTCGCCCTCTGGAAAATATGATACCAGATCCCTGAGCGAACTGGATTAAAGAGCGGGCCGGCGGCACGACTGAAGAAGCACATCGGGAGCGATTTTTCTTCTTCAGTGGATGGCTCTCGTTGGAGTTTTTTTACTTGCCTCTTCACCATACAACTTGTATTTTTAGCCTCCCAGTCAGTGATGGACCAGCAGCCCATTTGCTGGGCGGGCCAACCTACAGAAACCAGCACTCGATTTTTCATCAAGCCCCCAAAACAACGCAGTACTATGTTTGTTTTGGGGCCGAAAACATTACGGCAGGGGTTGAGCGGAGGAGGGGGCAAGACAGAGCAAAAAGATTAAAAAGAGATGATGTGTCGTTGCTACCATAACAAAGCAGGTGCAATTCTTCTCGGGAAGAAGGTGTGCCGTCGACACCCACACGTCACATACCCCATAGTAGGCATATTAACAAGTTCACACACAAGTACAACAGAAAAGGTAAACATTTGTATCAAACTCAGATTCACAGGACACGTTCATATTCATAGCCAACATTCACTATCAACAACTCAAAAGATTCATATATACACAAGTTCAACATGTCTATGGATCCAAATGATTGATAGATCACACAATACTATTCATAGATAATTCACAAAAAGATTCAGATATACACATGTTCAATATGTTTATGCATCCAACTGATTGAGATCACAACCAATATGATCCATGGACGAACTTTAATTACCTAGGGTACAGACTGGTAAATGGTGTTCAGTCGGAGGTACTTCTTGCTAAAATTAATGCTTGTACGAGTAAACTTTCGAGTACATAAGAGGCAGTACAGACAATCTGAACTTTGCTTGTAGGTTTATCCTCAAATAGTGGCCTCGTGCCGAGGGAGGTTTGAGCAACTTGGCCACTACTTTCATCCAACTAGTTTACTAGCTCATCTTGGTCCTGTAGCTTGCCAAAATTCTACATTGCGGACTGGTAAATGGTGTTCAGTCGGAGGTACTTCTTGCTAAAATTAATGCTTGTACGAGTAAACTTTCGAGTACATAAGAGGCAGCACAGACAATCTGAACTTTTCTTGTAGGTTTATCCTCAAATAGTTTTTTTTGACTGGAGACTGCAGGGCTTACACCCCACAGCATTTTATTAAAATCAAGAATAGCAAGTACATAGAAAGGTTCCTTAAGAAAAGGAACAAACCAGAAGAAGATAAAAGAGAACTATGTACAATCTAACCTAAAAGAGAAGGAAAATCTAACTATACATGTCACCTCTCAAGGAGGAAGGAAATCAATCCATTTAAGCAGTGCCTCCCTGTGTTTTGACTTGATTCTGTGAGCCAAAAGGGAAATGTCATGGACAAAACCATTTCTCCACTGTCTGAAGGTAGGTCTGATATACCTGAACGCTTTATCATTTCTGACTTTCCAGATATTCCACCAAGTAAGAAACGCCACTTCAGAAAAGAAAGGCTTATTGAATTCCTTCCTAGCATGGCATGCAATCTGAACCATATCTTGATTGTTGGGCCATGAAATCTACAGGTAATTCCAGACTCTCATGCTGAAGTTACACTGAAAAAATAGATGATTCCTGTCTTCAAGAGCTCCTATAGGGCAAAGCACACATTCAGGCCCATCATTGATCTTCCACTTCCTGCGCTGAATCATATCCTTGGTGTTTACTCTATCCATAATGACAAGCCAGGCAAACATTTTGATTGTCATAGTACAGCATGACTTCCATATCCAACATAGCAAGGGGTTAGCTGGAATTGGCTCATGTACCAGATCATAATATTTCTTGGCTGTGTATCCAGACTTCTTTCCATGTTTCCAATACCAGCAATCCTTAGCATTATCATCCAAGGAGATATCAGACAATATTCCAGAAAGTTGATTTAGCTCCCTGTAGGCCATTTCAGATAATGGCAGAGAGAACATGCTATGAAACTCACCAGTGGCCATTACTTCCAGAACAGAAGAATTTTTTTGTATGCAAAATGAGAACAGCCTGGGGAATCTATCCTGTAGTGGAATGCAAGAATTATCCACTTCCCAGGAATCTGACCAGAATAGCAAGGAGTCACCTTTTCCAACGCATACTGAAGACACAGCCCTGAATGTATCCATTAGCTTACATATGTCCCTCCACCAAAAAGAGCCACACATAGCAGTGTCATGTGGGACTCTCTGATAATAATAACTGTCCCAGATCAAATGAACCCATGGAACATCAACTTTGTTATAAATTTATTGAGGAACTTCATTAACAAGGCTTCATTCTGCAGCCCCAGATTCAGGATGCCAAGCCCACCCTTTAATTTAGGTCTACATACCAGAGGCCAGGCTGCTAAAGAGTTCCCCTTTTCCTGGCCATATTTTCTCCAAAGACACTGTCTTTGTATTCTTTCCAGTTGTTTCAAAATCCCTTGTGGAATAGATAAGCTACAGAGGAAGAATATTGGCAATGAGGAAATAACGGAATTTACCAACTGCAGTCTGCTACCTTGTGGTAGAAACCAAGAGCTAGCAGTCAACCTTCTTTCCATGCAGTCCACAAGTGGCAAAAGGTCCACAATTTTGGGCCTAGTGGTTCCCACTGGCAACCCCAGGTATGTGAAAGGCATCACCCCCAGTTGACATCCAAATTGAGCGGCAAGAACATTGGCATAATTGGTATCCACATTAATTGGGTACATTGAAGATTTGTGGTAATTAATCTGCAAACCAGTTGCCAGAGAAAAGGAGTCTAGAATAGCTTTTAGCATCTCTAACTGAGCAGACTCAGCAGCCACAAACAATAATGTATCATCAGCATATTGAACCACTGGGTAGTCAGGATCATGAGTTACTAGGGGTAAGGAAAGGAGTCCTTTGCTGAGTTGATCATTAATCATAGTCTGCAGAAGGTCAGCAGCAAGCACAAAGAGCAAAGGTGAGATAGGATCACCCTGCTTTACCCCACATTTACACTTGAAATGGCTACCTGGAACCCCATTAAGCAGGATTGATGAGGTTGCAGAGGACAACAATTGTTGTATCCAAGAAATCCATCTATTATCAAATCCCTTTGCCACCATTATTTTTATAATTGCCTCATGCTGTATGGAATCAAATGCTTTTTCAAAATCCAACTTAAGCAACATGATTGGCCTTTTTGATTGATTGCACTGATGAATGTACTCAAAAGTACATGCAATACAATCCTGAATGGATCTAGATTTGTTAAAACCATACTGATTCTTGTGAACACATTTAGTTATTTCATCTTGAAATCTGTTTGCAGCAAGTTTAGTAAGGAACTTCAACCCCACACTTGTCAATGTTATTGGCCTAAAGTCACTGGCAGTCTCAGGTGACAGCTTTTTGGGGATGAGAGTGATATATGCCTCACTGAGATTCTCTAGTTTAACAGTTCCTGCATGAAACTCATTAACCAGGGAGATAAAGTCACCAGAAATGATTGGCCAACATTTTTTCATAAAAAGTCCATTAAAACCATCAGGCCCAGGGGCCTTGTCAATTGGCAACTCCTTGATAACCTGTTCAATCTCCTTGACCTCAAAAGGCTTGGTGAGAACATCCAGTCCCTGTACCCTAGGGATTAGAGATAGAATGTCATTTCCCATGAAAATTGGTTTGACAGTACCCATTCTACCTTTGAAAATCTCCAGAAATTCCTTGGCAATAGTGTTATGATCAGAGGACACTGATCCATCTGACAACTGCAGAGTGGCAATAGAATTTTTCCTATATCTTTCAGTTGCCATTGCCTGGAAGAATTTTGAGTTTTCCTCACCCACCTTAATATATCTAATAGTGCATCTCTTCTTCCAATATAAGAACTGTAGATGTAGCAGGTGATCATGATGTGATTTCACCAATTTTCTGAAATTGGATTCAGGCAAAAATAAAGGCCTATATTCTTCCAAATCATCCAGCCACAAAATCACCCAGTTACATTTCTCAGTAAGACCTTTAATATGAGATAAACCCTTCTGCCATTTCTTGAGAGCAAATCTCAATGATTTCAGTTTATCCATAATAACTGCTGATATGTGGGACTTCTGAGACTGCCTTTGCCAGACTTGTTGAACACACTCCATAAAACCAGGTTGATGGATCCAATAATTTTCAAATCTGAAGATATGAGCTTTCGGGATTCTGGTGCTTATGGAAACCACACAAGGGACATGATCCGATGCAGTTTTGGCTAGAGGATTGACCTGCGTGTTTGGATATTGATCAATCCAACTTGCAGAGGTGAAAAACCAATCCAACTGTTCGAGAAGTGGGAAATCCTGCATATTAGACCAGGTGAATCTTCTTCCTTTTAAAGGTAACTCCAGCAGTCCCAAATGCCCAATTATCTCATTAAAAATAAAAATATCATTGATATCACCCCCAGGAAGATTTCTATTATCCAGAGATCTTATGAAATTGAAATCTCCAAGCAGAAGCCAGTTTTTCTCAGGTTCCACATTTAAATTATAAAGCCAGCTGACAAATTCATCTCTTAAGGTACCTTGACAGGGTCCATAAACATTAACCAGGTACCAAAAATCACCATTATGCATGGACTTAAAACTAATGACAATCCCATAAGGTTTTACTTCCACTAAATCCCCTGAGAAAACTCAGAGCGCCACACAACTAAAATGCCACCGGAAGCTCCCCTAGAAGGGGATTCAATAAACTGGTCAAAACCCGCAGGACAAATGCTCTTAATTAAAGCATGTGGGCACTCTGATAACTTTGTTTCTTGTAGACAAACCACTGCACAATGACTCTCAAGAACTTTCTGCTGGACCGCACATTGTCTAGCATCAGAATTCAGTCCACGTACATTCCAACAAAGCACATTCCAGCTACGCATGGGCATTTGATTCATATGATAACACAGGATAGCATATTAAAAACAATGGGACACCTAGTGCCGCACAACCCATAACACATAATAGCAAAAGAGCCAAAAGAGCCAAATCATAACCAGAGTGCCAAGTTTCAGAGATAACATAACAGTCAACAAATTTGACAGGCTCGCTACACCTAGGAAACACATTAAACTTTAACATTTAAATGTTGCTGGAGGGGGTATCATCCTTAGGATCAGCCATAAGCTTCTCCCTGGAAAGCAGGTTGGGGTCCATCTCCAGCTCAGCTCCAATTGCCTGCAGCACAGCGATCGGCGTCTGCGTGTGGACCCCCTCAGGCTTGTCATGACGAACCTCGTCAGTGTTTTCCACTCCAGCAGCATCTATCTGTATGGGCTGGGCCTTCTCTTCCATGGGCTTGGACCTTGGGCGTCGTTTAGCAGACTGTAGAGGAAGCTGCTCAAAGACCATTGATTTGAAACCATCAAGTTTTGCCGCGCTCCTCGTACATCTTCTGACTGAGGTATCAACCAAAGGAGTAGAAATCTTGCGCCTTCCACGCTGGGCTTTCTGCCGTGGCGTCGCTTCAGACGCAAAACCCACAGGCAAGGGCCCCTCTTCTTGACCAACAGGACCCACGGGCTCCAAAGATAGCTGATTATTACTGAATCCCACAGGCTCAGCAATATCAGTAGGTTCATCGCTTGCAACTGAGCAACTAGGGGCTACTAGGGAAGCAAACAAAGAGCGAGCAACAGGGCGCCGATTGACGGACGCAGAGCTTGACAAACAAGAGACCAGCGAAGACACTCTGTTGGTATCATCAAAAGCAATCGACCACTTGCGCTTGGAGAAAGTAACTGTCCCAAACTGCTTGAAGAAAAGTGGCCTTGGCACTTCTTTTACAAAAAATTCAGGCATCAAATTTTCAAAAGACCGCTTCCAAAGCAGTTCAGGTGGAAGAGAGGGTCCAGCCACCACCCTAGCCATCCCAATGATGATCTGGTGATGTTGAATCACCAGAGGTCGATAGGGGACAATAGCCAAAGGATTATCTTCCACAAAAGCAGGTTGTTCCTGAACTTCAGCAACCAAATCAACTATCTGCTGTTGTTGAGGCCCTTCATCATGCAGAAGCTGTTCCACAGATTCTGATTGTTCCGGTTGATCAATGACAATTGAGACTTGATCTTGTTCTGGCATTTCTGGCGGATGTGGGTGATTGATATTGTCATCATCGCCCCACTGAGCATTACCCCAATCAGCATCCACTGGATTCTCTGGGGGAAGAGCAGGTGCAAGAGGTGCTTCATTCCAGCCAATCATCGGGTAAGGCGGCAGAACAAACGGGATGTTGTCAGGAATGAGATGACCAGGCATTGGATGAGGGTTACCATCCAGAGGCATCGGGTCTTCATCATTAGGCATCTGATCAGCAAAATCTGCCCCAAGAACATAACATGCAGCAGTCCAGGAAACTTGGGCACCACCCCACTCAGCATAGTCCCCAAAAACCACATCTCGTGGTACTAACGGTGTATCAGGAAAGCTGGCTTCAACAACAGCCCGTACCAGGTACGGGTCTTCACTATCCCAGGAATGAAATTTTCCAAAAGTACCGACTGCCTGAGAAATATATTCAGTCGTACGATAATCTAGGGGAATCCCAACAAACATTAACCAACCCCTACGAAAACCAGTATTCCCTTTGAAGTTGTCACCCTCATCATGCTTCATAAATCTAACAAATCGATCATTACCCAGATCAAACGGCGGGTGCTGAATCAGGGTGTATCTGACAGTGGGATCTCGAACTTGGAGCAAACCAACCCCATGAAACCAAGGCTGAGCAGAACGAACAAGAATACCTCTATTCTGAAGAAACTCCACCACTTCCTCTCTGACCGGCCCTAGAGGTCCATCCGGTGCTGGCATGACTTCAGCAACCATATAATCTTCATGGCGACGGGGAGGGCGGGCCGCCGGCGTGAAGAAAGTGCGAGGTAAACACCGATCACCACCATCAATGATGTGATGTCCCGGAGGCACTAGGCGATGTGGATCAAGCTCGAAGTTCGCCATGGGTGGCAACGGCGACGAACTTAGGGTTTCTTTAGAACGACCGGATTTATCCTTGGCAGGTGGAATAGGAGAATGGAGCAATGTGGGTGGAGATATCCCAATAACTCCTGCTCCCTTCCCCTGAACAGCTGATGTTTCCGAAATACTTGTGTTTCGTTGCAGAGTGCTCTGCCTCCAAACCAATCCGTGCGAGCGCGCAAAATCATTACAGTCACGTCTAAAGTGACCCACCCTGGAGCAAGCCGAACAGACCGCTTGCCTCCACAAGTGACTGCCATGTGGCCCTTCTGACCGCAATCAGTACATGTTAGAACTTGGTCCACCATGTCATCGACCATAGCTTCAAAAAGTCGCGCTGCCTCTTGTGAAGAAGGAATTTGCATAGGTTCACTAGACGGGCTGAGGTGCGCAGCCGAATTCAAACCAACATCAGAAGGTCCAGTAGAGGGGGTATCCTGTATTGGCCCAGTAAATGAATCATCATGGGTCACCAAGCCCACACCCTGCGGGTTCCCAAACTGAGCGGGCCCAGGGGCAAAAGCCTTATTTTGAATTAACGAAGTTCCCGCTTCCTGAAATTGCGCTACGAGATTACCGGACCTCACGATTTGTGGATCCACTGAAACCAGTTCGTCCACCACCGGAAGCGCATCCGGCCGCCGGAGTATCTCCAGTGAACTATTAACCGTACCAAAAACTATGGGTAGCTGCGTCACCGTCCAATGCAAACCAGGAGCAGGAGGTTGCCGAATGACAACTCGCTCATGAGCAGAAAGATCATAACCCCCATCAACTATAGTATCAATGCAAGCCTGAGATGCAGGGTATCTATAACCCTTGCAAGCCGAATACTTTCCAAAAGTGGCAAACGACAGTTTCTTATTTGTAGAAGATCTAGATTTGAAAGCAGACTTAACAGGGGGTTTATGCATAGCCAATAAACCAAGCGAAGATCTACGCTTAGTGGGGCTAATCAAAATCCATTCAGCATCACATTCTTTATGCCAGATCTTAAGTTCTCTGACCCAATTTGGTCCTCCATTCCCCCAAAGATGAAAATAGCACTTGAACAGATCGCAAGCAAAAGAGCGAAGATCCATAATAATAAAGCCAACTTGCATGCATGAAACTTGGAAAGAAAAAACTTTGTCCTTGACATGACTAACCCGAAGATCAATTGCAGAACCACCAAGCGCAGCTTCCAGCGCCGCTGCCACTGAATCCTCAGATAAACGGAAGGCATGCCTACTGAAGGACACAATCAATATGAAAGATCTCCCTCTTCCTAGTGGATGAATTGTGCGACCAGTAGATCTGAAGACTTCATCCGAGAAAACCCTACCCTTGGAGAAATCCAAGCCAAGGGTAGATCCACCGGAAGAACCCATTGTAGATGGGTATTGCCTTGATCCAGAGAAGACGCCGAAGAGGATGATCAGAACCGATCAGCAGATCAGTGGAGAGAAAGGGAGATCACCGGAGAAGAGACTAGCGTCGAGGTGGGAGGTGGGAGCGCCCCACCAGTCATGAGCTTCCCTCAGATTTTAACAAGATGGAAACTACAGGCGGCATCTTATGCCATCTTGTTATTGAAATGCACAGTTGATAATGATGCAAGCATCTTGGAGTTGGAATATACGCTTTATCCTCAAATAGTGGCCTCATGCCGAGGGAGGTTTGAGCAACTTGGCCACTACTTTCATCCAACTAGTTTACTGGCTCATCTTGGTCGTGTAGCTCGCCAAAATTCTACATTGCAGACGAGAAAGGAGGCGGTTGAGAAAATGAACCACCCAAATTGTTTTTGCAGTTCAACTGAAATGGAGCATCACTGGCGTGCAGACTGATTAAGTGCCAGATGAATATACGCGTCAACCAACTTGTCTGGAATCTTTAGACTCCATGCCATACAGTTCGCTACCATATCTGCCGATAACCAAAAGGCACAAGTTGGGACCAAAGACTGGACTGCGTTTTTCTGGGCTATGCGCCAAGCAATATTTTTAGCGTTCACTCTCCTAATACTTGGAGTTTGACGATTGGTTGATGTCGGTTGATACTCGAATGAATATAGGCACTTCTTCTTGTCAACATCGATGCTTGTCTGAGTGAACTTTGGAGTACATAGCAGCAACATAAGTACCTGTCCATCTGATCTTTTTGTGCACTTCTACTGAAATCACCCAATGTAATGATTTGCCTGCGAGTTCAGGCTCCAAGTTACTCCTTTATGAAATCGGCAAACAGTATCACAATACCAAATTACCAATACATATGACAAGCACAATAATCAGGATAAAGACTAGTACCAACCTGTGTGAGGTAGCATATCAATTACTATTTCCTTTGACTGGAAGCTGAGATAAGCCAAGCGACTGACAACAAAGGAAGAATGCAAGCCCAGATTAGCGACTGACAGGAAAGGAAGGAAGCTGTCGAGGCAATGAAAAATCCAAAGTTTTTGTGCAGTTCCACCAAAATCGAGCGTATCCCTGTTGGCACATATATTGAGAGAGTGAGATTATTGTAATAGTGGGACTAGTTGATGAAACATACACTAACAAATAGAAGCACCCTCATTATCTTAATGGGTAAAGTTAGCAACATAATAGTCTTGCTTAAAGAGAAGTATTTGTTTATTTAATCAGTGCCAATTAGCTCAACACTCAAAGCATTGCCATGTATCATAGGTTCCAAAACTTTAATGCGCAAAGATAACGGAGTTTCTCATGACAGTAGCACGATACAAATAGAGATGACATCAAACTAATATGGATGAAGGCCTTAGGCCAGTACAAAGGTGAGGAAAAAAGCTTATTCATGTAGTCCATAAGAGATGATAAAGCACTCACTAGAATCACTCAATAGTGTATATTTTTGTGCACTTCAAATGTATGGTTGAAATCACTCTTGTTTACCACTACTGAGATTATATCGAAAGATTACCAAGAACTTCCAGCAGAGTTAAAGCACTGGCTGGGATACAGTTCATTGTATTGTCTTGTGTAGTTCCACTAAAATGTATGATTGGCACAACATGATCCCTGTTTGCACAAGTAGGAACAAGGTGAAACCATCATTAGCTTGCTGAGAAAGGATAGAAAGACATTAGCATATTACTCTAATAGTAGCATCAAATTCATGATGGACAATATGCAAAACATTGCCTCATTAAACCAATGGCAAAAAATTGACATGCAAAACAATATCACTATTATATCATGACACTAATAATATTCCCTCCCTGCTCCACCACATGATTCACCTCCATAGACAAACATACACACGTACATGATTGAGCATAAGGTGGTACTAAAGATTTGTTTAACTCCGACAGGAAAATTAGGCAGTAATAAATTAGTGGTACTTAAGTACTCCTAATTAATTAAGTGACCATGCAGGAGAGACAGCAGAAGTGGAAGGGCTCCCTGGAGGATCATCTCACATGTAAGGTAGACGTTGCCGGAGCCCTTGAATGGCCTCGACTGAGGCCTCTGGCTTCAGCAAGATCACCTTGGCACTGTTTATTCTTCTTCTTCTTCCTCTTCATCCGCTGTTTCTCTTTCTCCTCACCAGTTGGTGAAACCGAGTACATGATTGGCCTTCTATTTTTGAATTGGTTTTGTCAGTGAGGGAGTACAATTGTACTAGTAAACAATAGCATTATTTTCTCATGGGAGTCACAAAATAGAGATGAACACTTGCATTAAATATCATTCTTACCTAAAGGAAGGTTATGGTGCCAATATGGATGATGAGGATTAGAACACGTATCTCCCTTTGTACAGTTCCACCAAAATGAATCAACTATTCCATTCTGACATTCCGGTTAAACAGGACAAAAGTCACTTCTTTTAAGAAGTGTTTTGTGCAGTGCACCAAAGGCAGCAACCTGGTGAAATGGATATCCCTCTTTGCACAAAAAGCTACAATGGAAACAGTCAAAGTCTCAAACAATTACAAGCAAAAACATTTGGCTAAACTTGTCATGGCTTATAATAGTGGCATGGCTTCATTTTACCAGGGGCATTAGATTAAGAACAACTAAATATTTGGTATAAGGGCATGGGACAGTGGGTGCACCAGCAGTCCAGTACCATGTACCGAAACAGGGGCATAAAGTGGTGATTCAGAGTTTGTTGCCCCGAGAAACAAACATCCAAGAAACATATCTGGGTTGGTCCCATTTTTTTACTCTAGCCACCTACTCCTATGTGTGGATAGCAAATCTAGTCCTGTTCATACCACTGTGTACAGCGTTACCCCTATATTTCCCTTTTGGACTAAGAGACCAGTTGGATGACCAGTCTGTACTACTTTCACCCCCTTTCCTTCCTGTTTGTACCAAGTCCGATGTACATACTAAATTGCCCCACCCCACTTTATTTATTGCTTGAACCAAGTACAACATTCGAATCCATGAAGTAGCTTTACCTCTAACAATAGAAAAAAAGTGACGTTGGACCATCCGATCGAGAGGGGCTGAGAGGTAGAAAATGATGCACATGCAGTGACGTAGCGAGCTGGGGAAGTAGAGCTAAGGCAGTTTTGAAGGAAGATATACCTGAAGGTCGTCGGGATGTGGATAGGTGGGCGGCGGGAGGCCGGATCCGCCCATACTAGGGCAACGACGAAGGGATCGGAGGACCTCCCGCGCCGGCGCTCGACCAGAGATAATGGTGTGGCCAGCAGTGGGTCTCCTGCCTCGCTATCGATGATGGCCTAAACGCTGCCCCTCCTCCCCTTCACCGGCGAAGGGGGATACGCCCGGATCTGTAACCAGCGGTGAGGATAAAAAGACAGTGTTTTTTGAAGGGAGAAAGACAGTTTTACCACCCCTATCTTGTTTAGATCTGGAGAGGATGAGAGTGTGTGAATAGATCAACCCTAGCAAGCAAGCGCGGAGGCTCCAGCCTATATATACATAGTGGGGTAGTTTTCCTTTTTCACTCCATCAAAACAATCGTTTAAAATTGTGTACTACATGCCAGGTCACCGTTTTTTTAGTTGTTGATTGTTTTTTGAGATAGCTATCTGCTTGTTCCAAGTGGTGTTGCGGTGTGCCAGGTCGCACTTTGTATCGTTCAAGTCTAGTACAAGTCCCTCCATTAAATGAACAACCACCCCCTCGTAAAAATTGTGAACAAGCCCACGACTAAAATTATCGGAAATGTGGGTTGCCCCAACATGCATTATTATTTATATTTTCTACTCCCTCTGTTCCTAAATATAAGTCTTTTTTATCAGCCACACCTAAGACAAGAATTTTTTTATTAGCAGTGAACCCCACATGTCATAGACACAAAAAGTGTGGCAAGATTCCCTTAGGCAAGCCAAAGTGTGTCTAACAATTTGAGCAAATCAAGTTAGGCAAGTGTGGCAAGTGTGGGAAAAATAATGTGGCAACATAAGACAAACATAGTCACAATCCAAACAGCCACGTAATTTTTTGTGACATGCATGAAAATTTTCTTAGTTAAATTTATAGTCAAAAATCGACAAGGTGCATCAAATCAACACATGCAAGTAACAAAAGGGAATTCATGGCATGCATGCATTATACTCCCTCCATTTCCAAATATAATCTTTTTAGAGATTGCAACAAGTGACTACATACAAAGCAAAATAGGTCTACATACATCCGTATGTTATAGTCCATTTGAAATGTGTAAAAAGACTTATATCGAGTGCAGTGCTTTGATGTGTCGCGTCAACTCGTACAAGACCAAGAAGTTTGATTACTACAACACCCTCTCCCTCGTGGACTGAGCTCCGGTGCCTTAACTGCACCTGCCTTTGGCTGCATGACAGGTGTACCAACCACCTATTGGGCCCACCTGTCATAGACGCAAAGGCAGGAGGAGTAAGTCAATGAAGCTGTGTCCCTGCCTCGCGCATGAGCGTGGTGGCTGGAACGACTAGTAGGAGCTTTTGCTACACGCTATCCCTCCCACACAAGGTGGACGGACATGCAGCAGTGGATTCGATACTGTAGAAGTAGGAGTAACATCATTGTTCGTCTTCTCGAAGAGGCGAAGAGCCAAGTGCAACCCGAAGGTGGCAGTTGTGAACGCTCGCGTGGTGCGCTGCCTTGGAGCACACATATAGCCAGGCTCTTGCATGAGACAAAATTTCTATTTGAGCCCACTATTGTAGTACTAGTACTTGCTAGTATAGCCCTGTAAACCGGAAATGAGTATTTGCCTTTCTAGAGATTTCAACAAGTGACTAGACTACACCGCGTGCAGTACTCCCTCCCTTCCGGTTTAGCGCAATTATAATAGAGCTGAGTCAGCGAGCTATAAGGATTAAACTAGTATATTTCTGCTTAGTTGAAGGAAAGATAAGAGGAGAGAGAATGTAAGCGGCTCTTCATGAAAAGCCAGCTCTAGCACGTGGTCCTAGGCACTTTGTGAGAATGAAAGGTGGGCCACCTAATAAAAAAGTAGTACACTCTTTTGATCTAGTATTGTACATGTTGGCTATAAGATGGGCTATAGATGACATGGCACTGGCTTATAGCCAGCATCTGGCTATACTATAAACCATGCTCTTATAGGGCTCAAATCTCATCAACCAAGGCATTTTGTGATTGGAGGAATGTATCTCGTACTTTACAAAACTATCCTAATTAAACTCATGCATTAATTACGTAGTTCTCTCGTTTTCCTCTCCGCCTTGGTCGCGGTGCACAATATTGAGCACTCCTATATGACTAGCTGCTCTATCTACATGCGGGACATCAAAGCATCCGGGCCCGCGTGCCATCCACCAAATCACAGCGAGGTGCTATAGTCGAAACTCATCGGTCAGCCCGGTGTGGACGTCATGACCCGTCATATCACAAAACCCACACCTTTACCAGAAGTGGTAAAGTGGCCTCGAAGTTGGACTGGACGAAGCAACCATCATTTCACTCGAATGCTCGTTGAAGCCCTTTCTCCCCTTTCTTGAAGAAAACCTCACTCCAGGCTACTCACTTATGCCATTTTTCTTCTGTACCGACAAAGGAAAGGTGGGCGAATCAGTGATGCTGCTATATTTTCATTCCAAGAATCTTCTTTTTGTGAAGCACCGACCAATTCTCAGAGCCTATTCTTTCTCCATTTTCATTGCGATTGTGGTTTCCTTTCGATTGCTTTTTGTTTGTCAGTTCATTGATGGATCCTGGAGCTCTAGGCAAAGAGTTGCCGGTGGACAACCCACTGGAGACAACGATCTCTAGGAAGCGAGCACCGACCAACAAGTTGACCATGTTGGCGGGCCAACCCATGGAGACGAAGAACTCCAAGAAACAAGCACTGGCCAAAGAGTTGACGACGTTGGCGGACGAACTCCTCAAATAGAGTTGGAAGAACATCAAGGGCCCCACCGTGCCTACCCCAGAAACTCTGATGGCCACCTATGCAAGGCTCAAGGCCGAGTTTGAGATAGTCGCCATTGAGAAGCAGTATTCCCCTGGCAAGGTGATGGCCCCCATCGAGGACGAGGAGATGGCCCCCAGAGGGATGGGATCCCCCGGTGAGCTACACAAGGTAAAAAAAATAATGGATTATTACCATAACTGTGGTTTTTGATTATTTGCAATGTGCTTGCTAATATGTTAGGGTTGTGCAGGTGCCGGTGGATGTCCTTGATGATTCCGATGTCGCAGCCCGTCCTATGGACAACGCCCCAGAGATCGTTTTCGATGCCGCGATCCGTCCTATTGGCATCGCCCCGGAGATCGATTCCGATGCCGCTGTCCATCCTGTGGACATCACCCCAGAGATCGATTCCGATGTCGCGATCAGTCCTGTGGACATTGCCCAGATATCGATTCCCATGCCGTTGTCCGTGCTATGGTCATTGCCCGAGAGATCGATGACAAGAAATAGTTGGTCGTGCTAATCCTTCAGGGTAGTTTGCATTGCCATGTGTTTAATTACCAGAACAATGCATGTTATCAAACCATCTTAGGGCTAGTGCACTGTCTTGTGTGGGCAGTACTTGCTACTTCTGTTTGATAGTGAATCATGTGAACCCTCTCCGAGTTATGGAAATAGACGTATCCTCACCAGCTTTTGATGTAATATATGGCATGCTTAGATGTAAGTTTGAACTGTTTATCATATCAGCAAGGCTTGTTTGATGATTCTTGGTGTTAGTAGGCTAGCTACTGTGCGAGCTATTGTACTTGCAAAACACTCACCGAAGAGAAACGTTGGGGCTGATGAGCTCATGGTACGCTTATACTTATCCGTCGTCGATCGGCCAATAGCCCAAGCTCCTAAAATTGTAGGCTTAGTCGACATGCATACATTCAGGCCTCATTTGGTTCACAGGGTAGGAAAATTCTAGCAAAGGTACAGAGATGTACAACAGAAAATAATAGCAGTACAGAGACGTACTCCCTCCGTTCCAAAATAGATGACTTATAGGCGGGCTAGTTTGGCCTAGTGGTTTTTTTAGGATGACCTAGTGGGTTTCAGTGATATGACGTGGTACAGTGCCGGCTAGTCTTCGCGTGTGGTAGCAGTATTGCGGGTACAGTAAGTTTTCTTGAAGAAGCGGAATTCAATGAAGTCATGACGGTTCCTTCATCCGACCAACTTACAGTGGGAAAGGTTGGGCCTGCGATACGATCGGGGTAGACTAGGATAATTTTTTCAAAAAAATAGTATGACTGCTGATATATATTTATTTTTTATTTTTGATGAATGCTAGCATTTCAACTCTTACGACGAAGAGTGCCAAATACGGCACGTGCTGGATGTCCCACACGTCAGCGAAAGGAGGGGACATGAACAGCGTGGTAGAGCCTAGCGCAAAAAAACAGCATGGTAGAGCGTCTCCACTTCTGGGTCGGAGACCACACGTAGTAGTACTAGTGGTATGAACGATACAAAGTGCAACCTGGAGAGAAAGACACGTCTAGTTGGAAGGTCTCGGGGCAAACACGTAAACAAATATAGAAGCTAATATGTGCCTCCAACTAATATAGTAGTAGTAGAATACTTAGGCACGTACTCCATAACATCACCGTGCATTGCACGTACAACATTTAGTGGTACTCCCTCCGTTCCAAATTACTCGTCGTGGTTTTAGTTCAGATTTGAACTAAAACCACGACGAGTAATTTGGAACGGAGGGAGTACGTAGTAAGAGACAAATGCCGCCCAAGAGTTCCCTTCTCGACCCACTTTTGGGTGTTTGGCAGAGTGTATGGAGGGTGCATGAGTCCACACTAGTTTAGCACAAATACACTAGAAGCATGCATGAAGAGAGCATGCATGAAGAGGGGTGTTGAGTTGAGCATGCATGAAGAGGGAACAACTATGCTGAGACGAGAACGCAACCAAACACACCCTATATGCCACGCATGTTCATACCATTTGTGCCTTTCTACTTCACTTACTCCGGACTCCCCTATGGCCCACCTCACATTATCACCATATATATTTCTTGGAGTCCATGCATGGCGGGCGGGCGATCTTTTCTCCCTCCCTCGTCTCTCTCTTCTTAGTCGACGCCCCCCGAGCGATTAGATTTCGGCTATCGACGGTTTATTCAATTGCAGTCCCACATGTTAGTGAAAATGCGAGACAACATGTGTCCCCTCTGGTGAGCGGCGTGTGAGCCGGACTGTCGGGGGTGCGACGCGTACGGGTCATAAGTGTGCCGCCTTTTCCTTTTGAACTTGCAAAGTGTAACATTTTCGTGCGATCGATCATAGAAATCCAGAACAAAATGACAAGGGCGGTGCTTTCCCACGTGTTAGGCGGGCTAGTTTGAGTGATATGACGTCCTACAGTGCCATCCACTTGCTCCATTTTTATGTAAGCAAGAGTCTACACTCTTACGCGGGAGGAGTGCAAAACACGGCGGATCTGATTTCGATCGAGGAAAAATTGTTCCCTACGAAACAATGGAGCACTGTTAGCGATTATAGCATGATACTTAGGGCATCTCCAGCGCTGGCCCTCAAATTTACACCGGCATCTGTCCGAGGACACTGATGGATGCCATCCAATGCTGCCCGCATACCTTTCGACAACTATATGAACTAACCGGATGAAATTCATGCAAACAAAGCAAATTTCAAATTAACCGGATGAAATTCATTACATTTCGAAAACTTTTCCTATAAACTGGAAGAAATTCATTACATATTTCGCACAAACCATACTAAAACCTACTGTAAACCTAATCTAAATGATCACCGGCGCCCGACCACCATGTCTGACCATGAACCTGAGAAAGCCGGCTATTGCCTTTGCCTCCTCCTCATCCGCCTCGATAACCTCCTCCTCCGGAGCACAAGGTTCTGAAGATTTCCGCCTCCATGTCGTCGTCAAGCAGCTAATCGGCCGCCGATGTTTATCCTACCAAGCTTGGCGTCGACCGAGTGGAGGAGCGGTGGCCTTCCTGGGAACAGAGCGGCGGCGACCTACCGTGTACTACTCTTCCTCGCTGCCAGCTGCACCCACACACGCGCGTCGGCTTCGTGATCGTGGCGGCGGAGGGCGGCCGGGGGGGTGGTCTCCTTCGTCTGCTCCTGCGACGGTACGTCCAAGAGAGCTTTTTAGCACGCCCGGAGCGGGGCCGCCGATGTCCTTCGTCTGCTCCTGTGATAGTACGTCCAAGAGAGCTTTGGAATGCCAGGAGGCCATAGTTGGAGTGGTGCCGACAAAAGGAGGGGACCGGAGGAGAATGAGTGTGGATCTTTGGCTATGGCTGGGAGCTGGGGCTCAAGTTAATATAGCGGGCGAATGGCAATGAGCCGTGGCAGATGGATGGACGGTTGGCGCCGGAGTAGGTTCATCGGCAGCCGCGTGTCAATAATGTGGGCGGCAGACGGAAGGATAGCTGTGGTGTCGTTAACGCAGAACAGTCACTTGCACCGGGATGCCGCACGGGTGGCGCTCTCTCGGCCGTCGCGCTGCTGCAATGCCGGCAGCAGTGAGAGGTCGCGTGAATGTGGACACTGCTTCAGTGACTTAACCGCAGGTGCATTGTATCACTAACATGTGGGCCAACGGGCATCTGGCCCGCATGTCAGTGACGCACCAAACTGCACCTGCAGTTAAGGCCGGTGAAAGCGGCATTGACGTTCTGGAGAGACGGTGATCGTTTAAGGCGGGAAGCGCGCGCTAGCGATGGAAGGGGTTTCGGTAGGCCAGGCCGGTCAGACGATGGCGTGGTGGTAAAATGTGAACTCATGGATGACGAGCCTTCGAAGCGTATTGCGACACCCGCAGTGCGGCTATATCTCCCACGTGTCGGGGCACGACTTAGAGGCATAGCCGCGTGGTAGGCTTGTCGCAAGAGGGGTAATATTTACACATCCCATGTACTGAATAAGAAAGGGATAAAGAGTCGGCTTACAATCGCCCCTTCACACAATACATAAATAGTTCATACATCATCCAAAGAACAATCAAAGGTCCGACTATAGAACCAAAATAAAGAAGACAACACCAAATGCTAGATCCCCGATCGTCCCAAGTGGGTTCCACTACTGATCATCAGTAAAAGGAACATAGTAACGGCCCGAATCCTCATCGAACTCCCACTTGAGTTCGGTAGCGTCCCCTGCACTGGCATCATTGGCACCTGCATCTAGTTGGAAGTATCCGTGAGTCACGAGGACTCAGCAATCTCACACCTGCGAGATCAAGACTATTTAAGCTTAAGGGTAGGAAAGGGTAGTGACGTGGAGCTGCAGCAAACACCAAGCATATATGTTGGCTAACTTACGCAAATAAGAGCGAGAAGAGAAGCAACGCACGGTTGAGAAGCTAGAAGTGATCAAGAAGTGATCCTAAAACTACTTACGTTCAAGCATAACACAAGAACCGTGTTCACTTCCCGGACTCCGCCGAGAAGAGACTATCATGGCTAGACACGCGGTTGATGCATTTTAATTAAGTTAAGTGTCAAGTTCTCTACAACCAGATATTAACAAATTCCCATCTGCCACATAACCACGGGCATGGCTCTTGAAAGTTTATACCCTGCAGGGGTGTCCCAACTTAGCCCATCACAAGCTCTCACGGTCAACAAAGGATATTCCTTCTCCCGGGAAGACCCGATCAGTCTCGGAATCCCGGTTACAAGACATTTCGACAATGGTAAAACAAGACCAGCAAAGCCGCCCGATGTGCCGACAAATCCAGATAGGAGTTGCACGTATCTAGTTCTCAGGGCACACCGAATGAACACTACGTACGACAACCGACGATACCCCAAGTTGCCTCGGGGCGGCACCGCAAGTGGCTCTCTTTTGGACCAACACTCAAAGGAGCATTGGCCCGGGGGGTTAAAAATAAAGATGACCCTTGAGTCTGTAGAACCCAAGGGAAAAGGCTTAGGTGGAAAATGTTAAAACCAAGGTTGGGCCTTGCTGGACGAGTTTTATTCAAAGCGAACTGTGAAGGGGCTCCCATAACACCCAACCGCGTAAGCAACGCAAAATCAAGGAACATAACACCGGTATGACGGAAACTAGGGCGGCAAGAGTGGAACAAAACACCAGGCATAAGGCCGAGCCTTCCACCCTTTACCAAGTACATAGATGCATTAAAGTAAATAGGATATACTAATGATATCCCAACAAATCCATGTTCCAACATGGAACAAACTTCATCTTCACCTACAACTAGTAACGCTATAAGAGGGGCTGAGCAAAAGCGGTAACATAGCCAAACAACAGTTTGCTAGGAAGGTGGATTAGGGGCTTGACATGGAAATATGGGAGGCATGATAAGCAAGTGGTAGGTATCACGACATAGCGATAGACCGAACAAATAGCAAGCAAAGATAGAAATGATTTCAAGGGTATGGTCATCTTGCCTGCAAAGTTCTCAGAGTTGTCGAAAGCTTGATCCTCATAAGCGTACTCGACATGTTCCTCATTCACATATTCATCTCCTGGCTCTACCCAAAGCAAGAACACAAGCAATGGAACAACAATCAATCACGGTGCAATGCACAAGCAACATGATGCAATACATGGCATGATATGCAAGATATGATATGCAATGCATATGCGTGCTCCGGAAGAGAAAGAATGATCAAGGCATCAACTTGGCAAACCAAGTGTGCTGCTAGAAAGATGAGATGGTTTCGGTTGAAATCGATATAAAGATCACCGAAAACAGATGCACGGTTTGCAAATGGCAAGCTAAACAAGAATGGTGCTATTCTACGATTAACAGCACGATGCCACTTAGAATGCAACAAGAAACTAAGCTACTGCACTCCAACATAACAACAAAGCATATGGCAGTGATGCACAAGAGATGCTTGACAAAACATGAACACTGAGCTACGGCCAAATCACACTAGAACAGGTTCAAACAAGCATGGCAAAAGTGCAAAAGATATTAGCTTCGCAGCCTTAGTGAAAATACTAACACGTCATAAACAACATCAGGTAGCAATGTTTAGAGCAAGCAAAAAACATGCTACAGGAACATACCACAGAAAACAAAAGCATGGCATGATTCTAGTAAATGCATGGAGCAAAAGACTCTTACTGAACATGGGCCAAAAAGGCACAAAAGATATGATGGCACCCATGTAAACATAGCAAGTTTTATTAACAGTTTCAGACTTAGCAGAACGAGCTCATGCCACTCGCCACAAATCATTTCATGACAATATAAGCATACCAACAGCAAGATAACATGTTCATGAATCTTACCATGGCAAGGGAAAGTTCATAGGATGCACGGATCACTAACAACAAGCATGTCAAAATTGATTAACATGTTAACATCCTGCCAGGAACATTTTATAGCAAAAGTAGAGCAAGAACAAGACATGCTATACAACTCTATAATTGCAAACATGGGCATGGATGGATAGAGCATAATCACATGTTCAAAACATCCTTACTAAAGTATCCCACAATAAGCATGGATCTCACTATAGCGTCAAGTTTACATGGCACAAAAATAACAGCAGGAAGAAGACTTAGCAAAATCGTAAGTCCCTGAAAACAGCAACATCCTGGAGCCTAGCTTGCATGCTTGTGCTAGTCACCACATAGATCACAAAAAATGCAAGACAAGGACCCCTGCAAAGATGGCATGTTGTAGTTCAAAACTCATGTAGACCTCATGCTCATAAGATGCACACATCAAAAGCAACAAAATGACAAAACCTTATAATCTGATAAGTACCATCAGTTAACAATTTATAGCACTCTTGCATCAATGAAAATGGCATCACAATGAAGACGAACATGCATGGAAGTGCCTCTAACGTGAAGAGCTCAACGAGACGAACAATTTGACATATCATATGCATGAATTGGAGTCACGGTCACCGAGATATGAGACGATGAACAGGGGCATAAAATATTGCAGAAAAAGGACTTAGTGAAATCTCACCCTCCGAAACAGATCTAGGGTTTCACACGGATTACGAGGTTCGCCGAGGTTCGTCGCCGCACTTGACGGGGAAGAAGAGGACGGCGGCCGGAGGTGAGGGTGATGGCGCCGGCACCCGGAACGAACGGCTCGGGCTTGAGGGATCCTGGATCCGGCCGGATCGAGGCCGAAGCGAGGTGGGGGCGAGGTGGAGGCGCCATGGCCGGCGATGGAGGAAGCAACTCCGGCGGGGCGGTGCTAAAGAGCTCGGGTGGCGACGAGCGGGTACGCGGCAGCAGGTGGTGGCGCCGCTCGGGTCGAAGAAGGGGGCGGTGGCGCGAGACGCCGGTGGCGACCGGCGCTGCGGGCAGCGACAGCGCTGACCGGGTCCAGCGAGCCGCACGGGTGCGCAAGGAGGCCGGTGGACGGGCCAGGCGGCGGCGGCGTGCGGGCCAGATCTGGGCCCCGCGGTCCGGCGACGAAGTGGGGAGCGCGCGGGGTGAGGTGGCCGGTTCTGGTTGGCTGCGGGATGGAAATGGGTGACGTGGCAGCGAGTGATTGGGCGAAGCGACGTGTCCGGCGGACATGTCCGGCGGCACGAGGAGGAAAATGACTAGGGTTAGACCGCGAATTCCGGGGAGGGGCACATATTTATAGGTAGAGGAAGGTAGGAGTGTCCAAATGAGGTGTAGTTTTCGCCCACATGATCGTGATCCGACGATGGAGGACATGGAAGTGGTTTAGATGGTTTATTGGGCTGATTTGGAGGGGTGTTGGGATGCAACACAAAGAGGCCTTTGCGGTTACCCGGTTAACCATTGGAGCATCAAACGACCTCCAAATGGAATGAAATTTGACAGGCGGTCTACCGGTGATGTACCAAGGCCACTTGGCAAATCTCGGTCCATTCCGAGAACGTTTAACACCCGCTCACAAAAGGAGACAAGAGGGGTGCGCCGGTACATGTGGGAGTGTCGGATTGCAAAATGGACAACGGGGAAAATGTTGGGATGCATGAGACGAACACGAATGCAAATGCGATGCACATGATGACATGATATGAAATGCATGACATGAAGAAAATGCAAAACAAAGACAAAACCCAACCACAAAGGGAATCTCATAACTTAAAGCCGAAAATGGCAAGAGTCGGAGTTACAAATATGGAAAGTTGCATCTGGGGCGTTACAACACTCCACCACTACGAGAGGATCTCGTCCCGAGATCTAGGATGGCACTGGAGGAAAAAATGGAAGAGGAAGAGAAGAGGTAAAACTAAGCTGCTTCTTTGATAAACGAGTGAAACCAAAGAACCTTGAGAGGTTAAACCATTTTCGAGAAAAGAATACCACGAAGATGAACAAAGTTGAAAACACTCCGTTAGAAAACGAGGAACAAGGAAGAACAAATTCGGACAGCACTCCGATTGAAAAGAGATCTAAGAGTTGATAAGATGAAAAGAACCTAAGCTGAGGGCACAACACTCCGGTTAAATGGATAAGCATGAAAAGAACACGATCCTCATACTTCGAGATGATGAGTAAAGAGAGCAACATCACAATGCCTCGGGAAGAGAGAATAGAAGATAGATCATTGGAATGAAAGAATGGAGAAGAAAATGCCAACTTCTACCACAAAAGAGCTTGGAGAGCACCCTTCCAAGAAGGTTATAACGGACTTGTTGGAAAACCAACAACAAAATGAATAAACTTGTAGTGGGCTTCTCGAAAACATCTCAAAATTGAGGCGAAATTCTGCCACTATGGAAACAAAAGATTGGATTGATATCAACAAGAAGACGAGAAGCTTATTTCACCAGGAGGATAAATGAAGAACTTGGGTCATTTATAAGCACCATAATTAGCAACAATCCTTAGGGAAAGCTTTAGGTGAAATATAACCCAAGATAATTCCAAGAAAGAAAATGATGGGTTTAAATATCTCATTCTTAACAACTTGCGAATCATGAAACATGAAGGGAAATTGTCAAGAATGACATAACACCACCTGAAAAGATAAGATAAAAAGAATTACACTTCGAAATGCAAGATGAAGAAAGCTTGAACTCCTCAAAACAAGACATGTGTTTATTACCATGTTTATTTGAGAGTATAGCTTGGCGGGTCATGACTTCAAGAGAGATCTTGAAGAACAATTGAAGAATGAACAGAATCCTAGACAAGCCACCATGAAGAAACTCTCGAAGAACTCCGGATAGATAAAGAATAGGATGAACCCTTGCATTGATTCAGTGGAGCTTCGCGATGATATAATCGAGAAAAAACTTGGAACTTCGAAAAGAAAGATGAACAAATGAGATCAAGAATTTTGATGAATCTCCGGAATA
This sequence comes from Triticum aestivum, assembly GCF_018294505.1. Classification (NCBI taxonomy): domain Eukaryota; kingdom Viridiplantae; phylum Streptophyta; class Magnoliopsida; order Poales; family Poaceae; genus Triticum; species Triticum aestivum. Next base: position 260,338,761 of record NC_057812.1, on the reverse strand, counting down.
AGGAATTAATCACTTGGATGAAACAAGAATAATAATTACATTATGCTTATCCTTCATCAATTTAGATTGATAACAAGCATGGATTTGGCATACTACTTATTCTTCTTGAAAAGATTGAAGAGAGATATAGCGCGAACTTAATGGACCACCAGTAGGATTTAACCAACGAATAAATTGCTATGATAATGAAGGAAGAGAAAACTTGAACGAACCACCATAAGAATTGAAAATGAACGAAGAAAAGATAAACAAAACACCGGGAAGAACTATAAAAAGAACGAAGGTACTTGAGAGAATTTAGATAAACGAGAACGAATAGATCACGAGCTGATTAGAGAATACTTGAATGATGCACCGGAAGAATTCGAGAATGAGAGTTGAAAGCTGGGATGGATAATTCTGAGATGATGGCCTTTGGATGAATCAAACTGGAAAGAATCCTGAATTGCTCCGGATGGGTGAAAAGAATTCTCACAATCAAAAACAATTATGAGAGGATGGCATAACGCTATAACCATGAATCTTTGGAAGAACGGATATGATTGCAGAGAAACTCTTCTTCGGTCTTCAAATGTTGAGAATGATGGCTAAAACCACCACAAAGAAATGTTTGGACACTCCGGGAGAATCAAAAGCAAAGAGGTTGAGCCAACGATGAAAGAATTTGAAAGATGTTTGGAGAAAGATATATGACTGATGATAAATCATTCTTACGTCAAACTTCGAAAAGAATTTGAGGGTAGCTCCGGGAAAATAGAAGAGTCAGGTAAGATCCTAGGAAAATACCTGCGGGTTAGGGCCCACTCAAAAGAAACACCTTCGAACGATTACTTGAAAGGGAGACTGCACCGGTTGATTTAAATGGCTTGAAAGAGGTAACATCCTCAAAAGAACTTGAGAGAATTGAGAATGGAAACTTGAATCTTCTGAGATATCTTCAGCACTTCGGCTATGAATAGAGAGAGGTGAATGATTAAGAGGTGCACCGGCATGAGAAAACATTTGAAATGAGGAAAGGGATATAATCAAAACCAAAAGCTTGAATCGCATCCACCGGAGAAGAAAAAAAATGAAGAATGATGAACTAGAAGCTCCATTAGCATCTTCCTGGGAATCACCGGAATAAGAACGTTGACGGAAAATAATGGAGAGACTTCCCATCAATAAAAGGATACTTGACAAAGAAATCTGAGTCCTTCAAGAAAAGGGTGGGACGGCGGGAAAAACAAAGACAACTTGGGAGAGATGAAACAAACACCGTTGACAAAACTGAGAATTGATCTAGCAAATATTGAAAGGATGGGATTAACTTGAAGAGAAGCACACCCGTTGAAAAGGATTGACATGACAATCTTGATTATCATGAAGGATTAGTATTCACATAGGAATATGAGAACACCACTTAGGAAAGGTATAGAATCCACACTTGACGTTGAAGCAACTCGAATACCACAAACCATAACAAAACAAAGGATTTGGCTTGCAGGATAAGCCGGAACAAACATATGATAGACCCCATATCGTATCATGTGTCTATTGGAAAGATTTCCTATGATATACTTGAATTCCCACTTATAAACTCCCGAAAGTTTCTAGTTATGCAATCAGGTGTTGGGGATACAGGGGAAGCATAATATCTCACCCAAAACTAACAATACCTACATCCAGCTGTATCCATCCTTCAACACATAACCAATAAACCTTCGGAAATCATGTACCTCAACCTTCGAAAAGAATCCGTTATACGAGTTATGGCAATACTCCGAAACTCCCGCCCCAGTACTGGGTGGCGTCGAGGTTATCTCACCAAAAACTGCATAAAAGAGATTTTCGATGTCGGCGAACTCAGGCATTCCAGAACTGCAACGATAAAATTGTAACGACAACACCTTGGAGCTCAACTCCCCAGGACACTGCCACAACCCCTAAATGTCAGGACGCACCAAGAACAATGTTATCGTCACAAGACTATCTGAACGATTCCAAGATACCCGCGTGATCCTAAAAAAATTCGTGAAATTTGAGGAGAGGAGAGTCAAAACTTCTACGTCAGGAGGCCTCACCAGAGCGACGAAGGGACTGAGGAGTAAAAAGAATCATACTCTCCGATATATATAATCCTAAGACTCAAAACATTTTGTTCTAGACTCAACAACGTCAGCAATTCGAGCAAGCAGGGGGCTCCTAAGTCGGGGAAGGCTCTGATTCCCAACTTGTAACACCCACAATGCGGCTATATCTCCCACGTGTCGGGGCACGACTTAGAGGCATAGCTGCATGGTAGGCTTGTCGCAAGAGGGGTAATCTTTACACATCCCATGTACTGAGTAAGAAAGGGATAAAGAGTCGGCTTACAATCGCCACTTCACACAATGCATAAATAGTTCATACATCATCCAAAGTACAATCAAAGGTCCAACTACGGAGACAACCCCAAATGCTAGATCCCCGATCGTCCCAACTGGGCTCCACTACTGATCATCTGGAAAAGGAACATAGTAATGGCCCGAATCCTCATCGAACTCCCACTTGAGTTCAGTAGTGTCCCTTGCACTGGCATCATCGGCACCTGCATCTATTTGGAAGTATCCGTGAGTCACGAGGACTCAACAATCTCACACCCGCGAGATCAAGACTATTTAAGCTTAAGGGTAGGAAAGGGTAGTGAGGTGGAGCTGCAGCAAGCACTAAGCATATATGGTGGCTAACTTACGCAAATAAGAGCGAGAAGAGAAGCAATGCATGGTCGAGAAGCTAGAAGTGATAAAGAAGTGATCCTGAAACTACTTACGTTCGAGCATAACACAAGAACCGTGTTCACTTCCCGGACTCCGTCGAGAAGAGACCATCACGGCTACACACGCGGTTGATGCATCTCAAGTTCTCTACAACCGGATATTAACAAATTCCCATCTGCCACATAACCGCGGGCATGGCTCTTGAAAGTTTATACCCTGCAGGGGTGTCCCAACTTAGCCCATCACAAGCTCTCATGGTCAACGAAGGATATTCCTTCTCACGGGAAGACCCGATCAGTCTCGGAATCTCGGTTACAAGACATTTCGACAATGGTAAAACAAGACCAGCAAAGTCGCCCGATGTGCCGACAAATCCCGATAGGATTCGCATGTATCTCGTTCTCAGGGCACACCGGATGAACACTACATACGGCAACCGACGATACCCCAAGTTGCCTCATGGCGGCACCGCAAGTGGCTCCGTTTTGGACCAACACTCAGAGGAGCACT